>NC_066580.1:5393590-5693590 GCF_024323335.1 Lathyrus oleraceus
GAATGATCACATACCTTCCACTGCAAATTTAGATGACTATAAAATTACAAACCTAATAACCTGGAAAAAAAAAGAGTATATAAATTTGATAGAGGTGTGTGGCAAAATGCTGAAAAGGATCCAACCTTTGATGTTACACATATATAACATCGTTTTGATTGTATAATTATATGTTATTAAATTATAACTTTAAATTAAAAATAACTATTTAATATAGTTGATTAATATTAATTAAGTAATTTAATATTATTGTTAATTTACCTACCAATTAATTATTATTATTGTTATTATTATTATTGATATTTACCCGCCATATATGATAAGAATATTTTTAAAATTTAAATAGTATATTTGTTATTTGATTTGATTTGATTTAATTGAGATCCAAACTCTATAAATTAAAATCGGTTACTTATTATGAACAATAATATAGGGTCATTCCAATGTCAATCTATTATTAATTGAATTTTACATAGATGTAATTTTGCAATAACACGCTGGCATATTGAATCTTATACCGCTGTTATCTATGCACTAACATATTTTATCCTTTCAACAGAATAATTATAGTATATACGTACATTCTGTATACCGAATTATAATAAAAATGTATTAAAATCAAAAGCAATAAAACTGTTTACAGTAAATAAAAATATAGTCTAATTTCTTCATGATCATAAATATTTAAAGAAAAATTCATTGAAATAAAAAATCAATAATAAATCAAAAGTTGAAATAAATGCTAATGACACAACATATATTTAAAATTTTATTTGATATATTTTTATATAATAAATAAATTAGTAATAAGTAAATGAATAATCAAATAGAATAGAATTTTAAGATGTTATTCTATATTTTTATTTACTGTAAACAGTTTTATTGCTTTTGATTTTAATACATTTTTATTATAATTCGGTATACAGAATGTACGTATTTACTATAATTATTCTGTTGAAAGGATAAAATATGTTAGTGCAAAGATAACAGCGGTATAAGATTCAATATGCCAGCGTGTTATTGCAAAATTACATCTATGTAAAATTCAATTAATAATAGATTGACATTGGAATGACCCTATATTATTGTTCATAATAAGTAACCGATTTTAATATATAGAGTTTGGATCTCAATTAAATCAAATCAAATCAAATAATAAATATACTATTTAAATCTTAAAAATATTCTTATCATATATGGCGGGTAAATATCAATAATAATAATAACAATAATAATAATAATTAATTGGTAGGTAAATTAACAATAATATTAAATTACTCAATTAATATTAATCAACTATATTAAATAGTTATTTTTAATTTTAAAGTTATAATTTAATAACATATAATTATACAATTAAATATTCATTTTGTCATTTAAAGAAAATCAATAATAATTAATTTGATTTCAGAATATTGATTTCATTTTGGAATGATAAGATTGCAACAACAATAAAATAACGGTAATATTTTTTAGTAGTATAAATAGAGTTTAGTACGAAATTACTTATAGGAACATGAAAGTAGTTGTATTATGGATTGTAATTAGGGTAATTAAGTAATTATGGTGGTAATTAACTTTTATATATTAAAAGTAGATTAATCTCTTCAGAGTTCTCTGGTTACTCTATTGGTCCCAACTGATAACACTTAGAGTACATAATAGCTCTAATTATTACAATTGATAATAGATAGAGTACATACGATCTCAATTGGTCTTAACTGACAACTAATTGAGCATTTAAGGGAATATGGGATATTACAGTAAGGGTTAGTATACAATATAGATTCAAATTGGTTAGAAGCTATGTAGGAAGAAATCAAAGCAATTGAAATAAACAAAACCTAGGAGCTGGTAAATAGATCAAACAAGAAAGCAATTGATTCTCACATCAAACAACAACAACATCATTAAATCGCTAGCATACAATAAACACATGAGACACATATAACAACACCATCATCCATGGAAGTTTTCATGATTAAGATAACAACTCATCAACTTGTTATTAACTATTCTAATTATTTTATGGTTTGTCCAAACCCTAATGTCTACAATCAAAAGTTCTAACTAGAACTCACCTTGGAGATGAAGATGGTGAAATAAATGTGAAGTTGGTGATGAAGATGAGATGATGGTGGTGAATGTTTCCATGACTTTCTCTTCTTCTCCCTTCCTTCATTTTCTTCTCTTCTTCCTCTTTCTCTTTCTTTTTCCTTTCTGATAACTCTCTCTTTCATTCTTATCTCTTCCTACTACTTCTTATCCTTTTCTTCTTTTCTTTTCCACCACACATACTCATACTATATAATATATATAAATAACATATAATATTAAGTAGTAGTATAAAATTTCTCAATTGATATTTTATCTTCCAGTACCAATTGACCAATTATCAATGTTATCAAAATATCCTCTCTTGCACTTATTAATATTGGTTTGTCTCTTTTATTAATAACTAATCTCTTTAGAGTTCTCTGGTTACTCAATTGGTCCCAACTGATAACACTTAGAGTACATAATAGCTCTAATTGTTACAATTGATAATAGATAGAGTACATACGAACTCAATTGGGCTTAACTGACAACTAATTGAGTATTTAAGGGAATATGGGATATTACAGTAAGAGTTAGTATACAATATAGATTCAAATTGGTTAGAAGCTATGTAGGAAGAAATCAAAGCAATTGAAATAAACAAAACCTAGGAGCTGGTAAATAGATCAAACAAGAAAGCAATTGATTCTCACATCAAACAATAACAACATCATTAAATCACTAGCATACAATCAACACATGAGACACGTATAACAACACCATCATCCATGGAAGTTTTCATGATTAAGATAACAACTCATCAACTTGTTATTAACCATTCTAATTATTTTATGGTTTGTCCAAATCCTAATGTCTATAATCAAAAGTTCTAACTAGAACTCACCTTGGAGATGAAGATGGTGAAATAAATGTGAAGTTGGTGATGAAGATGAGATGATGGTGGTGAATGTTTCCATGGCTTTCTCTTCTTCTTCATTCCTTCATTTTCTTCTCTTCTTCCTCTTTCTCTTTCTTTTTCCTTTCTGATAAGTCTCTCTTTCATTCTTATCTCTTCCTACTACTTCTTATCCTTTTCTTCTTTTCTTTTCCACCACACATACTCATACTATATAATATATATATATAAATAACATATAATATTAAGTAGTAATATAAAATATCTCAATTGATATTTTATCTTCCAGTACCAATTGACCAATTATCAATGTTATCAAAATATCCTATCTAGCACTTATTAATATTGGTTTGTCTCTTTTATTAATAATTAATCTCTTCAGAGTTCTCTAGTTACTCTATTGGTCCCAACTGATAACACTTAGAGTACATAATAGCTCTAATTGTTACAATTGATAATAGATAGAGTACATACGGACTCAATTGGTCGTAACTGACAACTAATTGAGCATTTAAGGGAATATGGGATATTACAGTAAAGGTTAGTATACAATATAGATTCAAATTGGTTAGAAGCTATGTAGGAAGAAATCAAAGCAATTGAAATAAACAAAACCTAGGAGCTGGTAAATAGATCAAACAAGAAAGCAATTGATTCTCACATCAAACAATAACAACATCATTAAATCACTAGCATACAATCAACACATGAGACACATATAACAACACCATCATCCATGGAAGTTTTCATGATTAAGATAACAACTCATCAACTTGTTATTAACCATTCTAATTATTTTATGGTTTGTCCAAACCCTAATGTCTACAATCAAAAGTTCTAACTAGAACTCACCTTGGAGATGAAGATGGTGAAATAAATGTGAAGTTGGTGATGAAGATGAGATGATGGTGGTGAATGTTTCCATGGCTTTCTCTTCTTCTTCCTTCCTTCATTTTCTTCTCTTCTTCCTCTTTCTCTTTCTTTTTCCTTTCTGATAACTCTCTCTTTCATTCTTATCTCTTCCTACTACTTCTTATCCTTTTCTTCTTTTCTTTTCCACCACACATACTCATACTATATAATATATATAAATAACATATAATATTAAGTAGTAGTATAAAATTTCTCAATTGATATTTTATCTTCCAGTACCAATTGACCAATTATCAATGTTATCAAAATATCCTCTCTTGCACTTATTAATATTGGTTTGTCTCTTTTATTAATAATTAATCTCTTCAGAGTTCTCTGGTTACTCTATTGGTCCCAATTGATAACACTTAGAGTACATAATAGCTCTAATTGTTACAATTGATAATAGATAGAGTACATACGAACTCAATTGGTCTTAACTGACAACTAATTGAGCATTTAAGGGAATATGGGATATTACAGTAAGGGTTAGTATACAATATAGATTCAAATTGGTTAGAAGCTATGTAGGAAGAAATCAAAGCAATTGAAATAAACAAAACCTAGGAGCTGGTAAATAGATCAAACAAGAAAGCCATTGATTCTCACATCAAACAATAACAACATCATTAAATCACTAGCATACAATCAACACATGAGACACGTATAACAACACCATCATCCATGGAAGTTTTCATGATTAAGATAACAACTCATCAACTTGTTATTAACCATTCTAATTATTTTATGGTTTGTCCAAACCCTAATGTCTACAAACAAAAGTTCTAACTAGAACTCACCTTGGAGATGAAGATGGTGAAATAAATGTGAAGTTGGTGATGAAGATGAGATGATGGTGGTGAATGTTTCCATGGCTTTCTCTTCTTCTTCCTTCCTTCATTTTCTTCTCTTCTTCCTCTTTCTCTTTCTTTTTCCTTTCTGATAACTCTCTCTTTCATTCTTATCTCTTCCTACTACTTCTTATCCTTTTCTTCTTTTCTTTTCCACCACACATACTCATACTATATAATATATATAAATAACATATAATATTAAGTAGTAATATAAAATATCTCAATTGATATTTTATCTTCCAGTACCAATTGACCAATTATCAATGTTATCAAAATATCATGTCTTGCACTTATTAATATTGGTTTGTCTCTTTTATTAATAATTAATCTCTTGAGAGTTCTCTGGTTACTCTATTGGTCCCAATTGATAACACTTAGAGTACATAATAGCTCTAATTGTTACAATTGATAATAGATAGAGTACATACGAACTCAATTGGTCTTAACTGACAACTAATTGAGCATTTAAGGGAATATGGAATATTACAGTAAGGGTTAGTATACAATATAGATTCAAATTGGTTAGAAGCTATGTAGGAAGAAATCAAAGCAATTGAAATAAACAAAACCTAGGAGCTGGTAAATAGATCAAACAAGAAAGCAATTGATTCTCACATCAAACAATAACAACATCATTAAATCACTAGCATACAATCAACACATGAGACACATATAACAACACCATCATCCATGGAAGTTTTCATGATTAAGATAACAACTCATCAGCTTATTATTAACCATTCTAATTATTTTATGGTTTGTCCAAACCCTAATGTCTACAATCAAAAGTTCTAACTAGAACTCACCTTGGAGATGAAGATGGTGAAATAAATGTGAAGTTGGTGATGAAGATGAGATGATGGTGGTGAATGTTTCCATGGCTTTCTCTTCTTCTTCCTTCCTTCATTTTCTTCTCTTCTTCCTCTTTCTCTTTCTTTTTCCTTTCTGATAACTCTCTCTTTCATTCTTATCTCTTCCTACTACTTCTTATCCTTTTCTTCTTTTCTTTTCCACCACACATACTCATACTATATAATATATATAAATAACATATAATATTAAGTAGTAGTATAAAATATCTCAATTGATATTTTATCTTCCACTACCAATTAACCAATTATCAATGTTATCAAAATATCCTCTCTTGCACTTATTAATATTGGTTTGTCTCTTTTATTAATAATTAATCTCTTTAGAGTTCTCTGGTTACTCAATTGGTCCCAACTGATAACACTTAGAGTACATAATAGCTCTAATTGTTACAATTGATAATAGATAAAGTACATACGAACTCAATTGGTCTTAACTGACAATTAATTGAGCATTTAAGGGAATATGGGATATTACAGTAAGGGTTAGTATACAATATAGATTCAAATTGGTTAGAAGCTATGTAGGAAGAAATCAAAGCAATTGAAATAAACAAAACCTAGGAGCTGGTAAATAGATCAAACAAGAAAGAAATTGATGTGAAGTTGGTATATAAGTTGAAGTTAAGGCCAAATAGTGAGATTGCTAAGTACAAAGCTAAATTAGTAGCAAGAGGCTTCCTGTAAAAAGATGGTATTGACTTCAATGAAGTTTATGCACCTGTTGCAAGATTGTAAACGATCATAATTGTTGTGGCAATAACGACAAACAAAGGATGGAAGATGCATCAGTTAGATGTAAACCTAACATTTCTGAATGGACCATTGGATGAAGTGGTTTTCGTTAACCTACCACCATGTTTTGAGATTAAAGGTCAAGAACTGAAAGTCTACAAATTGAGAAAGACCCTGCATGAATTGAAACAAGCTCTAGTAGCTTGGAATAAAAGGATATATGATTTTGTAATCAAGATAGGATTCACAAAGTGCACTTCAGAGCATGATGTGTATGTCAAAGGAAGAAATCAAAGCAATTGAAATAAACAAAACCTAGGAGCTGGTAAACAGATCAAACAAGAAAGCAATTGATGTGAAGTTGGTACACAAGTTGAAGTTAAGGCCAAATAGTGAGATTGCTAAGTACAAAGCTAAATTAGTAGCAAGAGGCTTCCTGTAAAAAGATGGTATTGACTTTAATGAAGTTTATGCACCTGTTGCAAGATTGTAAACCATCATAATTGTTGTGGCAATAACGACAAACAAAGGATGGAAGATGCATCAGTTAGATGTAAACCTAACATTTCTGAATGGACCATTGGATGAAGTGGTTTTTGTTAACCTACCACCATGTTTTGAGATTAAAGGTCAAGAATTGAAAGTCTACAAATTGAGAAAGACCCTACATGGATTGAAACAAGCTCCAGTAGCTTGGAATTAAAGGATATATGATTTTGTAATCAAGATAGGATTTACAAAGTGCACTTCAGAGCATGATGTGTATGTTAAAGATTTTAGCAGCACCGGTTATATCATATTATCCTTATTTGTAGATGATTTGTTGATTACAGGATCAGATGAATAAGAAATCATGAAAGGCAAGGCAAGAATGATGCAAGAATTTGAAATGTGTGACTTAGGAAATCTTTCGTATTTTCTAGTGATGAAGTTCAAATACACATGCAAAATAGTTTTCTTGCATCATAAGAAATATGTATAAGAAATTTTGAAAATATTTAAAATGAGCAAGTTTAACTCAATAATCACACAATTAGAGACAGGATAAAAGCTGAGCAAGGACACAAATGATGAGATGAAGTTGATGGTTGATAATAAGTCAACAATAAATCTAGTTAATTATCCTATGTGTCATGGAAGAAGTAAATATATAGAGAGAAAATATCATTTCCTTTAAAATCAATTGAATAAGAAAACACTTGAGTTGAAATATTGCAAATCAGAGTTGTAATAGGTTGATATTCTTACCCAGCCATTGAAGAAAGCAAGGTTTAAAGAATTGAAAAAGCTTATGGTAACAAGAAGCTCAGAGAACATGAATTAGGTGGAATGTTGGCCAGTTAAAATTCATGTTTGATTGTTAACTTGTTATACAAGTAATTAGTTATTTACTAAACTAGTTAGTTAGTCTGTAAGAAATTAGTTTATGGAAACTTGAGTTTGTTAGAAACAACTAACCATAGTTGATATCACATATAAATATGTGCAACCAGTCTGTAATGTTGTTATCATATTCATACTTCCTCAATATAGTTTATTTGCTTCGATACTTCTTTTGAAATTCTTGTTGTCCATTAGGGTTTGTCTCATATGAAGATGAAAATGGAAACTCAATGAATAAGGATATGTCTATAGTTATTTTGGCCATGGTCGTGTCCATCTTTTTAATCTATAGTCAACATGTTTAAGTTATTTTCATGTCTTACTTTTGTTTCACTTTTACACGTGGCTATGCCACAAATCTGTTGTTGAAGACTTATAACTTAAAAATGTGTATCTCTCAGAATTTAAGTTAGAATCTTGTTGATTGTTAGGCATGCCTATAACTATAACTTCAACTTAAGTTAAAAAAATGCATAATATTCTAGTAGTTATATATGTTCTTAGTTATGTGAGTGGCTTGAATTTACTTACATATGTAACACTCTAATTTTGACCCTAAGATCCCTCATGGCATCATGTTATTGCACAAGTGCATTGCCTCAAGGATCATAGCATGTTTGGCTCCTTAACCCTAGGGTGGGGATTTGTTTGAGTGTTTTGAGACCACCAAGCATGTTTGTATTGTATATTATTGCTTTCTTATTTGATTACTAACCAAAATCATAAAAATATGTCACTAACTCTTTTTGTTTTGAAGCTCAAGTGATCATGTGCTCCACAATGCTCCTAGGAGGCTCCTAAGCCCAATGAAATGGGTAGATGAGGATGAGAAAAAGCATGACAATGGTCCAAAAATTTCCTAATCATCATATATGTCTCCCAAGTATCTCAATTTGCCAATTTTATCAAGATAACCCAAAGGGCTTGAAGATTGTTTCCCAAGGAAACCCTAATTTCACTGTGCTTTGACTGTGCCTTGCCCATGAAACAACCTCAACCACTAATCGAATTTAATCAAGGGAAGTTCTTTCATTCATCATTTTATGCATATGTGAGACTATTTGAGGCCCCTCAATCATTCATTCATCAAGATTGGAAGTTTGGCCTTGAAAAGTTGACCAGTCAAGTCATCTAACTAAACTGAGGTCCAATGAGATATACCTTTTGATGTGTTTATCAAATGAAGATGACCCCAAGATCAAAACTGTTCCTAATAACCATATGAACAACTTTCATGTTCATCAAAAATCCATTTGAAACTTGGAAGGTCATCATTCATTTCAAAGCATTATAGGTCATTTTGATTGAAACCCTAATTTAAGGTCAACTCACCAAGGGCATAACTTCTTTAATTTTTAATATTTTGAGGTGATACCAAATGAATTGGAAATATTGAGATGTCTAATTCAAATTTTATGTTGGACAAAATTTCATAATCCTAAAAGAAATACACGTGATAATGCAAAACATTATAGGTCATCTTGGACCTAATTCATTGAATTTGAAAAAATACCCAACTTCAAATTCCCATAACTTTGTCATAGAAAATCCAAATTATGCAAACTTTGAGTCTAAATTGACCATATTAAAACGATATACAACTTTGATGTTGGAGATTTTCTCATTTGAATCCTGTATCATGAGGACAAATGGGTTTGATTAAGCTTGTTTTTGGTTAACTTTTTCGAAATGATTTGAACATGTTTTGTACTTGGATTTTCCCAGCCAGTTTTCATCAATTTTCAAATGCCAAATGATTTTTTTCCAACATGAATTTTTTTCCTTATTTCAAGGGCGTTCCAACCATTACTCACAATAGTCCATGGGGTTTACCATTAGTGAGTTTCAAATTCATTTCCATTTATGTGCATTTTGGTATTTTATGATGAAACTTAAGTATGCAAGCTTGTTCAGTCCAATGTACACGTCCAATTGCTTTTCACTTGATCTCAACAAGCTTCTGCATTCATCATTGGGCCTTCCACACGCTTGCACAGGCCCATGCAATTCAAATTCCATTTGCCATGCACATAAGCAAAGCATGATCAACTGATCCATTCACCTATAAATAGAGGCGCCATGAGCTTCAATCATCAACCTTTTGGAGATCCCAAGTGTTGCAGGAGTGAAACCATAACCATTACCAAAGGAATTAATCACTTTTCTTCAATTTTTCGAGCTTGAAATTCAGCATCATTAGCTAAGTTTTAAAGCCAAATTCCTTAGCCTATCACTTCCATTACATTCACAGATCAAAGAGGACCAAGGATCTTGGAGAATTCGTGGCCAGAAGTTCATCAATTCAGAGGTATAATCTCAAACTTTTTGGATCTAGAACTCTTAATTCAATGTAGCATTCTTGTGTTTCTGTGGTTTTCTGAAGTCCTCACGCTTGAGGCAAGCCATTGGTGCTTTCAATTCTTCATTTCATGAGCAATCAGTATGAACACCATGATTTTCTCCTTCATATTTCTCTCAATATAGGAAGAGTGAGGAAGATCCAATGGTATAGTGATAATCTCCATCACACGAGCTTCATTTCCATGTCCTTGTTTTCCATTTTCATTAAAATTTATTTCTCTGCAACTGGTGGCCGGAAGTTGTTGTCTCGCCGGAGAAGATGGTGGTTTCCACCACCATCACCACGTGTGCACTTTTGTGGCCCTTGGATTTGGCTTCCACGATCTAATCTCACACGTCCGTTTCAAATACTTCATTTAATGCTGGATGTGGCACGTTTGACTCAAGTGCATTGTGTGTCCTCAGATCTGGACCGTGCCAAGCGCCACGTCAATTAATGAAAGCGCATCATGTGGCTGTGGTTTTTTCGTTTATTCCATTTTCCATTTATTTTCTGTTAATTCCTTTTATTTTCAAAAATTCATTAAAAATTCATTT
The DNA here is from genome assembly GCF_024323335.1 of Lathyrus oleraceus. Taxonomy (NCBI): domain Eukaryota; kingdom Viridiplantae; phylum Streptophyta; class Magnoliopsida; order Fabales; family Fabaceae; genus Lathyrus; species Lathyrus oleraceus. The sequence continues at coordinate 5,404,195 of NC_066580.1, forward strand.
GAAGTCAGAAAAATATGAGACCAATTCCAAAAAATTTCTTGAAAAATCTAGTTTCATATTATGATTTTTTATTTTTTTGTGACTTCATTTGATATTTTTTATGAATTACTTGTTTTCTAATGCTTTTAATTCATTTTTAAATACTTTCTGACTTTTAAAAAATCCAAAAATATTTTCATAACATCTATGGATCATGATAAGTCAATGAGAAATAGTCTCAACAATTTCTTGATTCTTTTGAGATTATTTGAGATTTTAATTCATATTATGCTATTTTTAGTTGTTTTTAATTACTTTCTGATTCCCAAAATTTGTGAGAAAATTAGTCAAAGCTTGTTTGACTATGTTGAACCTATGAGAATTTAATTGGACTTTTTGAAGTTTCTTTGAATTGAATTTGAGGTTCAACCTTATTTGTTTATTTTTTTTATTTGCATTTTATTTTAATTCAAAACATACCAAAAAAATATCATTGACTTCTTGACTTGTTATCTTCATTTCTCTTCTGTTTGGTGTTGATTGATGTTGATTTGATTCACATTTGATCAATTGGATTTGATTGTTGCCTTCTTTTCCTCTCCCTTTCATCTTCATCCCTTTCTTTCCATCAATGGCCAATGAGTTAAAGTCTTGAAGTTGGTCTTGACAATGAGAAGTTTAACCTTCTTTGATCTAAACCAAACTCAACTTGATCCATGATCAAGTGAGTTGTTTTGTGTCCAAGATAGGTTGCTTCTTGGTCAAGCAAATAACTAAAAGTCAATACAAGGCCCTTCCCCTTTTGTTTGGCATGGCAAGTTTATGGAGCTTGGCTTACTAGTCATGATCTCTAACTTGTGTTCTTTGTCTATATTCTTATTGACCGACCTCAGATAGGTGTGACTACTACATTAGTCCACTTATGATTGCTTAACATAGCGCTACATTGTCCAATGACAAGCTAACATAACCTTACTAACTACTAACTTTAATTTGAGCATTTAATTTCTTGCCCTTTACTTTTAATGTCATTTATTTCTTGCTCATTATTCATATTGATTTTCACTTTGCTCACTTGAGCACATATTTTATGTTTATGTCATTTTTCTTTTGCTCATTTGAGCCCATTATTGTGTATATATATTGCTATTTTGTGTTGCTTTGTGTTTGTTTTGTGTGGACCAAATGCAAAAGGAGAAATGACTTAGAATTAGGACTTACCTATGCTTAAAGGAGTTCAAAAGCAACTAGGCCTCATGCCTTTAGAATGCAAAATTTGTTGAAGAGCAACTAGGCCTCATGCCTTTAGAATGCTAAAACTCAAAGTTGACTTCAAAGGACTTCTCCTCCAAACTTATTCTTTGTCCATTCCCTTTATTGTGTTGTGAACTTTTTGATGTTTGCTTTTGTGTGATAGGGATCCCATCTTAAGATTGTGAAAAGAGGACCATTGTCATGAGTAGCCAAGTTAAGAGCCAAGCCAAATGGAGATTCTAGGAGCTTGAATTCAAATTATTGATTGCTTGTTTGTTTGCTAAGTCCAAAGGAAATGAGCATCTTGAGTCATCTCTATGACTTCAAGAAAAGGAACTCCAAGGATTTATCTTTCCCCTCTTATCTTTGTATGCTTTAGGATTAACCCTTCTCTTCTTCTCCACACTCTAACCAAGTCAAAACCCATTTTTAAAACTTTGACTTTATTTCAAATTAGAAACCTAGGCCTTAAGCCTTTGACTTTTCAAAACTATTTTCATAAATACTCATTGTGAATAAACTTTAATCCAACTTTGACCTCATTTTGTAAATAAGTCTAACTTGTAAATACAATCCATTTCAAGTTGTTTTATGGTTCCAATGGCCATTTTGTTAAAACCTTTCAGAAACATTAGTCATAAGTTTGAGTTATCATAGTGGTTGATGTAAATCTCACCTCATCCTTAGTGTTGGATTATAAGTCTTCCATGCTTATTATAGGGTTAACCCCTCACTGGCATGTTGAAGCCCTCCTTACATGGTGGATTGTTGGTTTAGGTTGAGTTTTCTCCCTTTGATAACAAAAGACCTTAATGCTTTTGATTAAAATCAATTCACCCATCTTTGAGATTTTTTACCCCGAACTACGAGGTTTTGATCCTCCTTTGTGATGGTACGTAGGCAATGGGTTCATCCATTCAAACAACAAATTTGTAAATATAACCTATTCTCTTCTCATCCCCCAATCTTTGGCATAAATCTTTTCACAAATACCAACCTACAACACATGTTTGCAAAAAGGGTTCCCTTAGAGTACTAAGGATGTTTTGGATGCGTAAAACCTTCCCATTTCATAACCAACCCCCTTACCTAGATCTCTGACTTTTTTATTAATTTTTTATTTGAAAAACTTCTTATTTGGCTTTTGTTCGCTTTTTAGATTTTTCTTTGGATAAATAAAAGTGCGGTGGCGACTCGAATTATATGTTGACTTTTGGTTTAGTCAATAAATCTAAAGGTAACGAAAATCCCGCTACAACATATTTATAACAAAAATGGTGATTAGTTAACTAGGTTCAACCAATGGAAGAAAGATAAAATAATAGAGAAAGTTAAAGAAACACAAGTAATAAATTTATTTATTTTGGATCCAAATAAAATATTAAATTTTGTTTGACATAGAAGTAACATTAAACAAAAGCATTAAGTTACTTTTTCATGGTTACCCCAGCTCAATCATTGGTTAATTTGAGTAGAGACTAATGACCAAATATTTAGACTCAAAAGATAGTTGTTGTAACGGACTCAACCACTTCACCATCCTCCTTTAACACATCGCCTTCAACATTCCTATTCAAGCTTTGCAACAAAACGTACACGTTAATTTTACTCAAAAATCATTAATCATTAATTTATTTCCTAATAAAAACAATACCTTTTTTTTTGCTAAGGTTTAACATTTTCAAAATTTAGTAATACGTAATGTTTTTGGTTTGCTTTGCTATTATAGATTATCATTGTAAAATAAAATAAAATGTAGGAATTTAATTTTTTGGTTATTTAATTATAAAATTTCCATTTTATGATTTTGACTAAAATATGTAAAATATAAACACTTATTTTATTTTACCATATGAATATTTATTTAAATTTTATTCACACATGAAAATCATTTATACTCTTATTTACTTTTTTTAAAAACTATATACTCCTAATTACCTTAGAAATAACATCATAAAATTATGAAAGTTGTTTTACTTTTAAGAATTTTATATACATAAATTAATCTTTTAAGCTTAAAAAAACGTAAAAATCTATTTCATAAATTTTTAAAAAATGTGTTTTAACAACCATGAAAAAAAATTCTTTAAAAGTAGATATGGTTTTTATAATATATTATTTTGACAAAATTATTCAAAAAGATAATTAATGTTATATCAAAATAAAAATAATTAAATTTTTTACAAAATTGTTCTATATTAATGATTTGTGAATAATTAAAAAAAAAGAATATAATGAAAAATATTAATGGTTCATTGATAATTTATATATAAATAAATAAATTTATGAGATGGTAAAAAAATTTAAATAATACTTCCTCCAATTATTTTATTATAAATAAATTTTTCTGTTTCATATTTACTAAAAGAATGTAACTAATTTTATATGAGAAAAATTAAATTAAAAACAATTTTAGAATTTTTTTCTTTAATGATATAGGAAAAGTAAAGTTAAATAATTAAACGTAAATAATAATGAATTCCCAACGACATGATAAGAAAACTATCATTAATAATAAAAGTTCTCAAATTTCATCTCATATCTGAAATTGATCCGTCATTCTAAATTTAAACAATTTTTTTTTTATGTATTTAAAGAGATGGAGTCAATTGTATTGACTTCTGCACATAGTGTTATCAATTCAATTAGCACATATGTGTTAGGTTTAAGGGCAGACGTCAATTGACTTAACACCAGTGTATGTCGTGCTATTTTTAGTATAAATAGAGGTGAGATGTGATACATTTATCCACATCTCTTCTCATTGTCTGGTAATATCTCTAACATGGTTCGTCTTCCTCGCCGCAAAGGGAAAGTGATTTATTCGAGAGACAAACGTCCGATGGAGATGCTCTTCTGGAACATCTATAGTTTCGAGCAACTACAGAGGGAGTTGATTCGTTGGTTAGATTGAGACATACATGAAGACGGAAAAATTAAAAGTATTGAGAGGCACGATGTCCTACGTGGGTGAATGCGAGTTAAATGATAAAGATGCGAGAGAAATGATGTTTGGACCAAATGATATCAGATTAAATGTTGTAATCAGTTAGAAATGTTGTTTTTAAATGTTGTAGTTAAGTATTTTTATATGTTTTGATATATGTTGTTGTGTTGTTTATTTAGATCGTTGTTGTTCGTTTTGTGATATCTGGTTTCGTGTTGGAAAATGTTGTGATTTTTAAGTGTGTTTAAGTTAAGGTGATGTTTGTTGTTAACATTGCTCTAAGGAAAAATTATTAATATATCAAAATCTAAGGTTACAAAAATTGAAATGAGAAACTAAATTATGATGAAGAGGGTGCTCTGACATTTGGACAATTTTTTTGATTGTGTCTGGGCTGACGATATATACTACATAATCTTATCATTTTATCAGTTGTATCAATTTCTATTCTAATACGCGTGTTGTTTGTATGTCCTTTTTTCTTTCTTCGCATCTCATCGTTGTGTCAAACTATGTCTCCTTGATATGGAGACCGATATTCCTCCATTGATAGCACTCTAAAGCTTTCTTTGTAGACATTCATAACGTTAATGGCCTTGTAAACATCAGATAAATGGATGTAATAATTTATTTTTAATATCACCCATTTTATAATCTAATATATTTTTCCTCTTCAGTTCATTTGGATGCCATATATAAACTTGAATCATGAACATGAAATCAACGAGTCGTTTGGACCGATTGCGCATTAATCATCAGGTTCACCACTGTGGAGATGCACCATAATGACCGTGTTAAATTGCAGTTCAGTATGCTTTAACACATCCCAGATCCCCCGACAAATCTTGGAGAATGACATCTACGACGAGTTAACGATCAATGAAACTTTAACCCTTGGCAAAGCTTCGGTAAATTTGAATGTCGAAAATGGAAGCACCGGCATGACCATGTCTTAAGTGACGTTGTGATAACAACCGAAGAAAAACCAATTCGCAATTATATGGCTTGGTACATATCAGTTGGATTTGAGTTCCTCTCTGAGGATATGTATCTATACGACTCACGCCAAGTCACTTACACACAAGAAGGTTCAACATCTAACCCTCCATAAAATTATCAGACCGGTTACTCACAACCCTCTACCCAACAAAATTATCGACCTATAAACAAACAAATCTACGACCTTAACATGCCAAATACCTAACCACAATACCAATAACACACCCTTTAACACCACTAACAAGATGATCATATTAAGACACCCAACATCGATATGCCCCTAACACATCACCCTACCATAACCACCATAACCAAAACACTTAACGATCATTTAACACAAACTGTCCCTCATACTATAGCTAAGAAGCCCAAACATCATAAAACCAAAACATGCAACCACCAGATGGCTACCAAACACCATAGCAACCATTTCAACATTTCCTCAATGAATCATTCACTCCAATGTTTCCCTTCAATTGTCTCAGTTGCACCCCAATAACTCAAACACACCCCCAACTACTTTGACATGAGTCACAAACTCAATTATGGCGGTAGCGCTTCATTGCATACACAAGATTTCATGGAATTTACTAAATATCTTAGGGAATTTGTTGCAGGTGATGGTGATGTTCCTTGGTCCTCAAATCTCAAACACCTGAGGTGAATCAACAATATGGACTAGGGCCACATGTTTAGGTAGCTAAGGGATGTGGAACCGGAGATCGATTGGGTCATTCCGGTCAACGACATTAATATTTTTGTTTTTTTATGTAAACATAACCTAATATTAATATTAATATTTCCGATTTTGACTTTTATAAAAAATGTTAATTATTATAAATAAAAAATAACACAACATTGGTGCCAAACCAATTGGTGACTGCTTTTAAACCTTACACATAAGCGCTAATTCGATTGACAACATTAAATGCAGAATCCAATCCAATTGATGTCTGTTCTTAAAATTAGAATAAAGTTGCCAATTGTTATACCATAAGTGCTTTAAAGTGAGTTATTTTGAAAAATTATTTGAAATGTGAATTATTTTGGATTTTTTTTTTGAAAAATTGAATTATTTGAATAAAAAAAGCGACATCATTTATCTAGAACACTTTTTTCACCACCATTATAATTTATTGCACCGATTAATCCGATACAGAAATCAATTCTAATATTAAGTAGTTTCAACCACTATCACAAGTGTGGGGATCGAATATAAAATTTGTGTTTAGTATTATTTACTTTAACATTAACGTCATATATTATTATTATTTTAATATTTTCACTATTTTATTTTAAATCTAAGTGCTTTGCATTATTTTGTTAAATTAAATTCCATATATATAATGGAAAAGCCTAAGCCCTTTCTTATAAGCCAGTAAAAGCTTGAAATCAGTTTTATAATGGAAAAGTTCATATATATATATATATATATATATATATATATATATATATATATATATATATATATATATATATATATATATATATATATATATATATATATATATATATATATATATATATATATATATATATATATTTCCCCTTTTAATATAGTTTTTAATGAAAGAAGAGATATTAATATCACCAATTTTATAATCTAATATATTTTTCCTCTTCAGATCATTTGGATGCCATATATAAACTTGAATCATGAACACGAAATCAACAGACAAGATGCAGTCGTTTGGACTGATTGCACACTAATCATCAGGTTCACCACTATGGAGATGCACCATAGTGACCGTGTTAAATTGCAGTTTGGTATGCTTTAACACATCTCAGATTCCCCGACATATCTTGGAGAATGACATCTACAAAGAGTTAACGATCAATGAAACCTTAACCCTTGGCAAAACTTCACTAAATTTGAGTGTCGAAAATGGAAGCACCGACATGACCATGTCTAAAGTGACGATGTGATGACAACCGAAGAAAAACCAATTCGTAATTATATGGCTTGGTACATATCAGTTGGATTTGAGTTCCTCGCTGATGATATGTACCTATACGACCCACGCCAAGTCACTTACACACGAAGGTTCAACATCTAATCCTCTACAAAATTATCAGACCGGTTACTCACAACCCCCTACCCAACAAAATTATCGGCCCATAAATAGACAAATCTACGACCTTAACATGTCAATTACCTAACCACAATACCAATAACATACCCTTTAACACCACTAACAAGATGATCATCATCAAGACACCCAACACCGATATGCCTCTAACACATCACCCTACCATAGCCACCATAACCAAAACACTTAACTATCATTTAACACAAACCGTTCCTCCTACTATAGCTAAGAAGCCCAAACATCACAAAACCAAAACATGCAACCATCAGATGGCTACCAAACACCATAACAACCATTTCAACATTTCCTCAATGAATCATTCACTCCAATGTTTCCCTTCAATTATCTCGGTCGCACCCCAATAACCCAAACACTCCCCAACTACTCTGACATGAGTCACAAACTCAATTATGACGGTAGCGCTTCATTGCATACACAAGACTTCATGGAATTTACTAAATATCTTAGGGAATTTGTTGTAGTGGTGGTGGTGTTCCTTGGTCCCCAAATCTCAAACACCTGGGGTGAATCAACAATATGGACTAGGGCCACATGTTTAGGTAGCTAAGGGATGTGAAAACGGAGATCGGTTGGGTCATCCCGGTCAATGACATTAATATTTTTGTTTTTCTTATGTAAACACAACCTAATATTAATATTAATATTTCCGATTTTGACTTTTATATAAAATGTCAATTATTATAAAAAAAATAACACAACATTGGTGCCAACCAATTGGTGACTGCTTTTAAACCTTACACATAAGCGTCAATTCGATTGACAATATTGGATGCAGAATCCAATCCAATTGATGTCTGTTATTAAAATTAGAGTATAATTGCCAATTGTTATACCATTAGTGCTTTAAAGTGCGTTACTTTGAAATGTGAATTATTTTAGAATTTTTTTTAAAAAATTGAATTATTTGAATAAAAAAATCGACATCATTTATCTAGTAGAACACTTTTTTCACCACCATTATAATCTATTGCACCAACTAATTCGATTTAGAAATTAATTCTAATATTAAGTAGTTCCAACCATCCTAATGGCAAGTGTGGGGATGGAATGTAATATTTTTGTGTTTAGCAATATTTAATTTAACATTAACATCATATTTATTAATATTTTAATATTTTCACTATTTTATTTTAAATCTAAGTGCTTTGCATTATTTTGTTAAATTAAATTCCATATATATAATGGAAAAGCTTAAACCCTTTCTATAAGCCAATAAAAGCTTGAAATCAGTTTTATAATGGAAAAGTTCTAGTATATATATATATATATATATATATATATATATATATATATATATATATATATATATATATATATATATATATATATATATATATATATATATATATATATATATATATAAAATCCCCTTTTAATATAGTTTTTAATGAAAGAAGAGATAACAATATAGCTTTCCTTATAAGCCAACAAAAGCGTCAAAAACGTTTTCAATCCGTAACATTTCTTTCTCCGCATTAACCCTTTTTCATTCTCTTTTTATAAATTCACATTTTTCTTCTCCATTTTTTCATCTCAGATCCAAAATTCTCACAACAATTCATTCATCCGAGATGTGTTGTCCAGGTAGAGTTTGCATGCTATGCACGTGCTTGATCATGATTGTGATCGTGATCGGGTTTCTGTTTGGATTCGGTGTTTTCAAGCATGGATTTCATAAAATCAAAGATACTGTTAGTTACTGCGACTCTTGCGGCGGTGTTGGCGGTGGAGGAAGGCCTTTCTTAGGTTATGCGCCGCCGCCATTGTTCTAGTTCAGTATTTTTCTCTTATTATTCTCTTGTTCCGTTTGTTTTAGGTAATTTCTATTTTATGGTTTATTAAAATTCGTATTTGTAATTATCCGTTTATTTGGATTTTTATGATGATTTTATTAATCAAGTTTCTTTGTTCTAGTGATTAGTGTTTTAAATTCTTTATTCTTATTCTCAATCTAATTCATTTGATAAATGTGGAATTGTTGGAATTATCCCATCACCGAGTCAGCATTTTCTTTTTTCATTAAAAATATTTTAGTTGAAGATTTTATATTTAAGATTAAAAAAAGTTATGGCTTTAGTTATATAATTTTTAGCTTATAGATATAAGAGTTTGGAACTCATGACATTAAAGAGTGGATTTTAAATATTAGTCTTAAAATTGATTAAAAAAATATGTGTATTTTTTAAAACAAGATTTTGTTATTTAAAAATAATTATTACTTATGTATTCTTGATTTTTTTTAAAAACTTACATAAATGTTTTCGTAAGAATGTATAATTCCTCAACTTGAAAAGTGAACGCTAAGCCATTAATTTTTTATTGACTATTTTTTATACCTGTGAATAATTATTGATTTATTTTATATCTATGAATAAAAATTATTGATTTTTGTAATACAATGAATGAATGCCTTATATGAAAATCTTAATTATAAGTTCGCGTTATTTTTCTTTTAAATTTAATACTCACAAAAAGCTTTTTGATTGATTCATGAAAAGTTAAAATCACGAGTTCATAAATTTACAAATTCTTATCTTAATCTGACGATATTCTTTTTTAATGGCAATGAACCTTATCACCGAGGACTAGTGCTCGAACCTTAGTTTCTAATTATTATTATTTGTGTAATGGTATCAATTTCAATAATGAAATTTTTAACAAGCAAAAATTGCATCCCCACTTTTGAGAACATATTCTATTTTGCATTGAAATGTTGATACTTGGCAATTGAGAATGAATCAAACAAAACAAGAATCGTGCCCATCATGTAAAGTATGTAACTAATTTGTGGAGTAGGATGAAAGACATTTGGCTTTTGCATTAAAGTGGGGTTATCTTGTCATGTGATGTGGGCCAATCACCTAAATCTTCACATTTCATTCTCGTAGAGTTTCACATTCTTCTCTCTTTCATTTGTAACTTTTAAATTATCATCAAAATTTGTATCATACAAATAACTATAAGTATATATGAAGAATTTTTTTATCAAAATAATCTAATTTTTTAAGAAATCAAAATAATCTTGTTTTTAAAAAAATTTCAAAAGTATCTCACTTATAGGAGGAAGCGTCAATTGAATTGATGATTTCTCTTAAAAATAGAGTGCATGCGCCAATTGGATTGGCTAGGGCACATGGTGCAGCCAATTCAATTGACACCCATGTGTATTTTTTCAAAGGAGACACCAATTGGATTGACATCTCAGTGTATTATGCATTTTTTTTGTTATAAATAGAGTTGTTGTGTGAATCATTTTTCCACATCTCATTTCATCATTTGGCAATCATGTTTGGTGTTCGTCGCCGCTATGGAAAGGTGATTTGTGCGAGAGACAAACCTCAGATGTTGATGATCTTCTGGAACATCACTATTTTCGATCAACTGAAGAGGGAGTTGGTTCGTTGGTTAGATGGGAAAATACCAGAAGGGAAAAAAATTAGAAGTATTGAGAGACTCGACCGTATCTTTGGTTGGGTGCGAATGAAAACTGATAAGGATGCTAGGGAAATGATGTTCGGACGAGATGACATCACTTTGATTGTTGTAATCAGTTAGAAATATTTTGTTTTCAGTTGGCTTATGTTGTAGTGATGTTTGTTCTGAACCTCGTTGTAACAAAAACTTAATGATATATAAAAATTGAAGGTTACAAAATACAATGTTAAAAAAAGATTATGACCCAGATGATGCTCTTCAATTGGGACAGTTGTTCTTGTTGTGTCCTGGTTGACGACAGATACTACATAGTCTTATCATTTTATCTATCATATCCATTTCTGTCCTGATACGTGTGCTGTTTGGCATTCCTTTTTTCTTTCTACGTATCTCGTCGTTGTGTCAAACTATGTCACCTTCGTATAGAGGTCAGTATTCCTCCATTGGTAGCACAAAGAAGCTTTTATTATATACATTCATGATAGTGACGGCCTTGTACACATCAGATAGATGGTTGTAAGCGTCTTGGCGAGTATATGTGCATGCTGCAATGACATGGGAGCAAGGAATGCAGAAGGACTGGAATTTTCCACAGTCGCACCAACTTCTGTTTAGTCTGACAGCATAGGCTAAATACGGTCTCCCCTCGTTGTGGTCCATTGTTTCCTAGACACTGAAATTTTTCCTATGACGGTCAAAGACTGTTGCAGCGTGTGTGCTAGCTTTGATGCTCTCATCTTTCATGACTTTCATGTAACACTCACTGAAAACTTGCCCAGACATTAACACCGCACTCCATCTTTCACCCCTGATTACGAACATAGAAGTCAACCTATAATAGGTTGATCTGATCAAGGCGGTTATTGGCAGATTTCTAATGCATTTGAATACCCCGTTCATGCATTCCACAAGTTTGTTGTCATGTGCCCCCATCGACAACCTCCGCCAAATGCCCTTATCCACTGCTATATTGGTATGTTATTCAACCATCTTCCTGCGTCTTCATTAGATAGTCTAATTTCATCACGATAATATTAAAGTGACGGTTGAGTTAAAGCATACCCAACATTCACCACCTTCTTACGAAGATTCTTATCTTTTATTGCACGCATGAAGTTTTGTGCAATATGTCTAATGCAATAGACATGGGTAAAAGGAGGATTATGTCATTCGTTGTCATGGTTGTTGTAGGCACTCTCTATGGCAGCATGTCTATTAGAAATCAAATAGAGATTGACTTGTGGAGCCACATGCGTTCTGAGATGTCGAAGAAAGAAACCCCAACCACCAGTCATTTCCCCTTCAACCAGAGCAAAGACAATGGGAAAGACATTATTGTTGCAGTCTTGTGCAACCGCCATAAGCAAAGTACCCTTGTATTTTCCGTATAACCAAGTTCCACCAATTTGAATAATAGGTTTGCAGAATGCAAAACCTTTGATGCATGGGTCAAACGCCCAAAAGATACGGTGAAAGATTCAATTACCTGTAACACAGGTTCCGTTTGGCGTCATTGCTGGTAATGTCTCCATAATTGTCACTGTTCCTGGGACATATGTTTTTAGTGCCCATAAAAACCGTGATAATTCTTTGTATGAATCCTCCAAGTTGTCGAATACCTGTTCAACAGTCTTTGTCTTTGCAATCCACGCTTTCTTGTAAGATGGAGTATAATTATATATTGTTCTGATATGGGATATAATTATACTCGCCTTCACTGATGGATCTTTGTTAACAAGCGGCAGAATGTCTTGACATATCAATGCAACACTTAATTTACGGTGATCTTGTTCAACGTTAGTTGCAATGCAACTGTGAGGTGGGTCTATTGAATCTATCTCCCAAAATTCGTTTTTCTTTTTGTAAGATGCAGCCAACCGAAACTTACAAAGGATGTTACGACATTTGATGACATACTTTCTCGAATCAGTGCGTTTTACTGTAAAATCAGCAGAGTTGTTCATGCGGAATTTTTTGATAGCTCGCACACATTCTTCTTTAGTGCGGAACATGTCTCCCACTTTTAACTCGCCTTCTGATCGTGGATACGGTTTATAGAAAATATTGTTGGATGTTTCACCGTCATGCAAATCCATGTTTGTCATATGTTGAGACGGATTGTAGACATGACTATGAGGTATTGGCGTTGGTTGATCATCACCTTCAATAACCTTATCTCTACCAAACACCCCAACAATCTTTCCAACCTTTCCTCGACGCATCATTCACACCCATAAGTCAACTACTCTGGCATGGGTCATGAACTCAGCTATGGCGGTACACCTTCGGTGCATACTCAAGACTATGCCGATTTGTCTGACTATCTCAACAGGCAATCTCCTGTAGTTGGTAGTGATGCTCCTGGTCCCTCAGATGCTCAAACACCAGTGCTGAATCATCAACGCGGATTAGGACCGCGGGTTCGGGTAGCTAGGGGATGTGGGACCGAAGGTCGGTTAGGTGACCCTCAGATGCTCTAACTTTAAATGGACTCTACTAATGAAAGGGAAATTGATCCACTTAGATTAATCGTACCGGATATCAGATAAAGTTTTTTATAAAAAGATTACTATAACTATATAAATAAAACACATCAATTTATAAATTTATTGATTGATGATGCCATAACAAGTTTAGCCAAGTGACGTCACTTCTACTTGAGCTTCACTACAATAGAACTCCTCACTCTATGTTTCCCATTTGTCCACAATAACTCCCCAAATACATATTCCATTGTAGCATTACCCTTTTTCATAGTTTTCCTTACAACAACCTTGAATGATCTCTTCTCACCAACTTCCTTGAAGCTCAAGAAACTTGGCACAACATAAACCGAAACTCCATCTGGTGCCTTTATTTGCAGTTCATATCTACTCGGAGCTCCGACATTCGTAACGGTTCGACTAGCAACTACTGCTTTGTGTCCAAGATCAAGTATTGTGATTGTAGGGTAGTTGAAATCCACCATATTGTAGAGCTTTGGACAAATGAAATCCCTGTTGTAAATAGCCTCAACTTGTTTATGCCATTGAGCATCTGAACACAGTAGGTTCAAGTAATCAACCACTTCAAGATCGTAAATTAGTCCCGGGTCTAGAGCAAGTTTGGGTTGGATGTGACCTGAACCGTATTCAAATGGAGTTGCGTTTTCTTCGAATCGATCCTGGATAGGTCTTTTGCTGTTATCCATTCCAGTTGCTGAAATAGACATAGTTTAGCGTCAACTTAATTGGAAGATCACGAGCTACGAGCAAAAATACGACATATTAAGCAACAATGGATCAATGCGTTGAATGATCGAGTTATGCAGTACCAGTGGTCATGATTGCGGATTTGATAGCTGCTGGACTCCATTCAGGATGAAGTGTTTTGAGAAGGCCTACGACGCCAGACACATGAGGGCATGACATAGAAGTTCCAGATGCGGATTTGTATGAAGTCCTTCTTTTATCTTCATCTTCACTTGTGGCTTCTGAGTAAGCAGCAATTATGTTCACACCAGGTGCAGTGATGTCAGGCTAGAACACAAGACAAAAAAGAAAATTGTCACAGTCATACCGGTTGCAGAATCGACATATAGACTTAAAGTACATTTTTTCTTAAGTTATCATCAGCTCGTATGTGTCGTGTCTGGTGTCTGTGTTTCATATAGTAATAAAATTGTGCTAATTGAAGTTAAATGTACGCATCCATCGCAAAGTTGATGACCAAGAACAAGGTAACAAACTTTTAGGATTGATGGAAGAATGGTGCTAGGTCCTCTTGATGAGAACGAAGCAATCACCGGAGCTGGAATAATCGGAGTTTCTGTTACTGCTTTTGTTATGTAAGCAACAGGGTTCCTGCAATATATAAAGAAACATCAATTTCCGCAAACTTTAATAACAAAATGGAAACAAAGATGAATATAGAAGAAAGAACATTACTTTTGACTTCTGATGTAGGAATCAATATATTGAGAATCAGTGTGATTGACATATGAAGTAGGTAAAATATGAGGGATTGCCATAGCATCATAGAAACTATCAATTACACTAGTCAAAATCATTCCTACTGCTCCTGCAGAAAAAGCTTCTGCACCTGCAGAAAAAGCTCCACTATATTCATCTTCAAGGCATACCACTATTTTACCCTTCACTTTTTCAACATCAAGTGTTCCGAAACGGCAGTGTATCCTACAAGAGTTCATATGAAACAATCTTCTAAGTACTAAGAAATTAAAAATAAATAAAAAATCATTCGCATTCATAATAGAACTCGAAGAATTTGCACTTACGCAGCTCCAGTTAGAGCATAGGAATGTTTTGCATCTTCTGCATTAATCAAAGGATACAACTTCTGTGATGGCAAGTCCTTAGGCGAAAGACTTGTTCCCTAACAATCATAAAAAGAACCAAATTCAAGTTCGATCGCATGTGAAAAACTTTTTTTACATGCGCAATGTATACAAGAATCGAGAATAATGCAATACCTTAAGGTACTTGTTGTCACCTAGCTTAACATAACTGGTGAAGTCTCTATCGATTGTGCTAGCAGCAACGGTGAATAACCAAGGTGCGGTATTTGAAACAGTTCCGGAATAAGGTCCAGAGTTTCCGGCAGAAGCAACTACTACTATGCCATTGGCAACTGCATGAAAAGAGCCTATAGCAATTGGATCTGCAAACAGATTACTAGACTTTGCACCGAGAGAAACTGAAATCACATCAACACCATCACTTATGGCAGCTTCGAAACCAGCTAAGATATCTGCGTCATTGCAGCCACCCGAATGTATGCCTTCTCCTGGCCAACAAACTTTATAGGCTGCAACACGAGATTTCGGAGATCCACCTTTGGCAGTGCCATTGCCATTGCCGAAAACACTTACTCCTTGAACAAAATTACCTCCAGCTGTTGATAGCGTGTGAGAACCGTGGCCGATCGTGTCTCGTGCAGTGTAAAATGATGCGTTCCGTATGCCTGCCTGCGCCTCATAACCTCTGTAGAACATTCTAGCTCCAATCAGCTTCCTGCATTTATGGAACAATTACAAATGTGAATAGCTTTAAGAATCATGCACACACACAGACAAACATAAATACCAAAAGACAGACATGAAACTGACACATCAACATCAGTGGTAATATGACAATTTTATGTAACTGAATATCACGACATGTGTCAGTGCCCGACACCAACATACCTGTTGCAATAAGTTTTGTTTGAGTCAATAAATTTGTCGATTTCACATATCCCGTTTCCACGCCACTTAGCCGGAATAGGGCCCATTCCTTGATCACTAAAGCTCTCAGATTCCGGCCATACACCTATTTAAGAAAAAGGATTGTATTTGCATCACATCATTGTATCAACTAACAACTGTCATAGAAAAGGATTCCAATGGTTTTTCGTCGCTAAATCATATGAAACCTATATATACCTGTATCAAGGTTACCAATGATTGTGCCCTCACCATATCTTGCCAACTCCCAACTAGAGTCCTTAGGAGATATTCCATTACCTTGTAGTCTAAGAAACTCCCATGACCTTGTTGTATGCAGTTCATGCATTTTGTTCAAGGATACAGACACCACATTTGGATTTCCTGCAAATCAATATCTAATAGTCATCGAACACGTCATATCAAAACATCTTCGAAGACAACAAAAGCATATATATGCTAATAATTTTCTCACTCGCAAGCTCTTCTGCTTCTTCATCTTCCAAGATTGCTGCGAAACCATTGATGTGTCTATTATACGAGTAGAATATTGCATCTTTGGCTTTCTCATAGCTCCCTAGGATAGAGCTCAATAAACTATAATGTGATTTTGTTGCATAGTTTAAATCAGCAGAAGAAGGATTTAGGCCATGAGAATGTGCTCCTAAGTAAACAACATAGGACTGTAACAGAAAATGCATTAGAAATTTACAACATAGTGAATTTTTTTTATTATCTTAATTTAAATACATCATTTTCATTTTTTTCACTACTCACCTTTCCAACGGCAAAGGATGGTTGCACTTGTAAGAAGAAAGAAAAAACAAGAAAAGATGAAATAAAAAGCTGAGAAATGTAGGAAGAAGACATCATTTCTCTTTGAATTGAGATGCTAAACTATGTTTTCTCTACTCATTATATACAAAAGTTTTGCTTCTTTTGCATTTTACGCTTTAAGACTACATGTGAATTGTTCCAATGCAATTGGCATTAAACATGACACTATTGAATCAAAAGACACTTTTTTGAAAAAGTTATTGAAACAAGCCCTTATTGCTTATTCTCTCACTTTTCATTATAATACTAACATGATGTGATTGTGTAATTTTCCATTTTGATCATGAAACATATTAAATGGCATTGGCATGTGTCCATGCTGAAAGTTACCTTTCATCAAAAATGGAATAAATTAACTATAGGAATGGAGTAATGAAGACTTTTTTACTCCCCAAAAAAAAACATGTCACATGGAGTACGAAATAAACTAACGTTATGGATTAGGGGAAGAAAAATGAGAATAGAACGGAAAAGTACGTGGGAGATTCCACAAGTTCATCACTAAGATATGATGATAATTTGTGAAGCTTACTTATATAAGTTTATTTAAGAGGCTAATGTCATTTAGGCGCTAGTCACTTAAAATAAAATTTAAAACATAAATCAATTCTTTTCTTTCGTGTAAGAAAGTAAAGGCGTGTGTTTGATTTGATTTTATGAAACTGTTTTTTAATTTTTAAAATTTAAAAATTATAAAACTTATTTGGGAGTATAATTTTACAAAACTGTTTTTAAAAATTATTTTTTATTTAAGAGTTTCAAAAATTTTAAAATTAAAACAGATTTTAGTGATTTTGGTTTCTAATTTTTAGTTTTGGAAATTAGGAATAGAGGAAAAACAAAGAAAATTGATACACTTTTCATTTGTAATATTATACAACTTTAAAACAGCTTTTGAATGTAAGATTATCAAATATATTTTTTGTCAATTTTTTTTCAAAATTGTTTTTTAAAGTTGATTTACAAAATACTACCTCCGTTCTTTTTAGAAGAGACAACTCATTTTTAGGTTCATTGAATAATTAATGTATCTAATCTATAAACTGATCAAATATATTGATTATTCAATAAACCCAAAAAAATTTATCTCTTATATAAAGGAACAAAAATAGTAGTTTTTAAGAACTAAAAACTAAAACACATTCAAACGGATCATAATTTTATGATTTCATTGATCTCTTTTTTGATTAATATACAAGATTTCATTTATTAGTTTAGGAAACTAATAATGTAATTACAACAAATCAATATACTAATAATGTATAATTACAATAAATCAATATACACTAAATAAAGACAAATTTGTTTTTATTCTAGGCAAAATAGCCTTTTTCGTCTCATATATTTAGCGCGGGATTCATTTTGGTCCCATAATTTTTAAAAGGCTCATTTTCGTCCCTCAATTGTATTAAATGTACCACGTTTATACTTTGCAGACAAAACACACTAACGTTGTTAAACGTGAAAAAGTGTTAACATCCATTTTGGGGACCTAACTGTTGGTGTGGTGATTTTGCGAAGCAATTTTGGGGATGTCCACATTATAAGGTATGATCTATCTTGTTAAGTTTGCAATTTCGATTTTACACAGTGGGTAATGTTCTATGTAACCTGTGCAGGGGAATACAAGTAATGAATGTGATTATTTTGATTGATTTTGTGTTGAAGTGAAAGATGACAAAGACATGTTTATCAAAAATAAAAATAAAAAGAGGTTGAAAATCTAAGAAAAGGAGAATGAAGATTAACATCAAAAATTACTTAAATCTAAAGGATTAATTGAAGAACTTGAGAGGGCTCTCAATAATCCAATGAAGTGGAAGACATTTTGGAGAAATTTATTTTTTATTGCTTTAAGTGTATTAATCTACAATTTGTTAATGTAATTGTACAATGAAATGAAATTGAATTGTTCTATGGGATGAATGAATTGTATTTCTACAATATTGTTTTATGAGATCAATGAAATGGAATTGTGCAATGTTGTTTATCATCTGATATAGTTACTGGTATAATTTGTATATCAAAATGAACACTATAACTGGTTTCGTTGAACTATAACCTAACTGCTATAATTTGTAACTTAATTGGTTATAATTTGCACTATAATTTAACTAGACAAATTAGTATAATTTAGCTGTTATAATTTGTATATTTGGCCATAATAGAATATTGACAAAATATGTCTTTCATAGCACCATAACAAAATTCCCATATAAGGGTTACAAAACATATACCTAAAACATAATGCCTAAACATAGTACCAAAATAAGTGACATTACAGACTAAGACATCACATTGTACCAAAACATAGTACCAAAATATGTGACATTACAGACCAAAATATGACCTAAAACATCATAACAGAAATATCTATTTTTTCTTCTTGCTTGCTTAAGATTAAGTGAGCCTAGTTGTAGGGTCTGCCACATTTCTTGATGTAAATAACCTAGTTGTAGGGCCTGGTGACCCCACACTTCTTGTTGGCATCCTAATGTTTAACTTCTTGACTGGAGTCCTTGAACCACTTGCTTTAGCTTTTGTGTTAGCTTGAGTCTGAGCCTGAGATTGTTGTGTTTAAGCCTGAGACTGAGTTGGTTGTGTCTAAGTCTGAGATTGTTGTGTCTACCCTTTCTGCTGGTAAAGGTACTCGGCCCTTTCTGCTCACCCTGCTCTACCTGCAGAGGTTCATAACCAATACCAAACTTGTCTTCTTTGACGGGCAAGTCCACCATCTTGCCCCAGCCTTCTGCATTGCCTGAGTTGACAACCTCCACAGCCTGTTTGTAGGATGCAATTGAGGCACTTGGCTTCTTCTGCTCAGCGAAAGCCACCTTCTCAAGAGCAACGGTCTCAAACGCCTGGCACAGAGTTTCATGGATCTCGCCATCCACCTCCACATATTTGAAAGAGGATAAATGACTCACCAGAATTTCCTCCTCGCCGCACACAGTTACAATCTGACCGTTCCAAACATACTTCAGCTTCTGATGGAGAGTTGACGACACTGCTCCAGCCCCATGTATCCAGGGACGCCCCAAAAGACAACTATATGCTGGTTGGATATCCATCACATAGAAGATAATACCGAACACCTCCGGGCCAATCTTCACAGGCAACGTGACTTCACCAAAAACGGACCGTTTGGATCCATCAAATGCACGAACAATAAGATCGCTTGGAGTGAGGACAACCCCTTCAACATCTATCTTGCTCAAAGTCTTCTTGGGCAGGACATTCAAAGACGAGCCAGTATCCACCAACACATGTGACAATACTGCGCCTTTACACTCCATAGTGATATGCAGGGCTTTGTTATAGTTACGACCTTCAGGTGTCAAATCCAGGATTGTGAACCCCAAACCGTGCCTTGTGCTCACATTAGCAATAACACCCTCCAACTGATTGACAGAGATCTCCTGAGGCACGTAAGCCAGATTCAACATCTTCAGCAAGGCATTACGGTGTGCCTCAGAGCACAACAGCAATGAAAGGATAGAAATCTTGGACGGAGTTTGATTCAGCTGATCTACAATCTTGTAGTCACTCTTCTTAATAATCTTCATAAACTCCTCCACGTCCTTCTCAAATGAGCCCTCAGGCGCTTCCTTCTGTACAGGTTCTTCATCAACCACCGCTTGTTTACCCTTCTCTTTGGCGAGAGCCTCAGCATTGTCGTCTCTCAAAGGCTGCGGTGCAAACAGACGACCGCTTCTGGTAAACCCTCCAGGTCCCCCCACATTGTCCACAACAGGACCAACAGTCACTGAAGCTCTACCTGGCAAACCAATAGTCACTGGAGCCTAATTAACTGGTCTGATCTGACTTTCTGCCCTTCGGTTGCTGCGGTAGGCATTATCATACTTCCACGGCACGGCCCTACTGTTCTCAACAGCCCTTCTACCAGACACAACAACAGTAGTGAGAGCACTGACAGTTACTGGAGCAGATATAGTAACAGGAGTACCAACGGTTGTAGGTGCATTAACAGTTCTCTGGCCACGTCCCTCGGATGGTTTGAAATAAATGGTGACAGTTGACACCACTCCACGATCTTTCACGGCCCTAGCAAACTGCAAACAGCCCTCATCCATCAAACCCTGGATACCATTCTTCAATTGCATACAACCATTCTCGAAGTCTTCACAATCTGAACAGCCCTTATCACAACCCGGGAACACTCCCCCATTCAACAGACGCTCTTTCACAACAAACAGCGACGTCTGGACATCTTCAACATCAACTACCAGGTCCAAGGCCTCCTCACCTTCCACATTATTCACCCTATGCGCACCATGCTGAGGCATAGGATTGTTCACAACATTAGGCACAGGAGCAAAATTGATTGTTTTGGCGTCAATCAAGTCCTGGACCTTATGATGAAAAGCCCGACAGTTCTCAATATGGTGCCCTGGTGCACCAGAATGGAAGTCACAACGAACATTGGCATCATACCCAGCAGGTATCTTCGTCACCGGACCCATAGTGCATAACTCAACAAACCCCAATCTAAGCAATTCGGGCAGCAACTCAGCATATGTCATCGGCAACGGGTCGAACCGATGATCCGGCATTCTCTGTCTCGGCTGAAACGAACGTTGTTGTTGTTGTGGTGGTGGTGGTGGTTGTTGAACTCTTTGTTGTTGCTGTTGTCGTGGTTAAGGTGCTGGAATGGTTACAGCAGCAACCTGACGATACTGTCCGCTATTCATATTTCTTCTGTGTTGCACAGCATTAGTCTCACCCTCCCTCCTTCGGGGTGCCCCAGAAAATGGCTTCTTTGAAGATGAAGAACCAGCATCCTGAATCTTTCCAGCTTTAATGAGACTCTCTGTCCTTTCTCCACAAATTACCACATCAGAAAAGCTACCAAACGGGCAGCTCCCCATCCGGTCCATAAATACTCCTTGCAAAGTCCCAATAAACATATCGGTCAACTCCTTCTCCAGCATCGGAGGTTGCACCCTTGCAGCTAATTCCCGCCATCTCTGGGCGTACTCTTTGAAACTCTCTCCAGACTTCTGACATAAGCTCTGTAACTGAGTTCGGCTCGGCGCCATGTCCATATTATGCTTGTATTGCCTCAGAAAGGCCTCACCCAGATCTCTCCAACTTCTGATGGACTCCCTCTTCAACTCCATGTACCAGTCCAAGGAAGCTCCAGATAAGCTGTCTTGGAAAAAGTACATCCACATCTTCTCATCATCTGTGTAGGCAGAGATCTTTCTGAAATAGGCCTGCACATGGGTGCGAGGACAAGAAGTGCCATTGTATTTATCAAAAGAAGGTGCCTTGAACTTATAGGGAATCCTCAGCCCTTCAACCAATCCCATATTTGTAACATCAAACCCCAAAGAGTTCTGACACTCCATGGCTCTGATCTTCTCAGCTAGGGCATCAACCCTCCTATCCCTTTCGTCAGTTCTTCCCACAACTTCATCATCCTCACTGAGGAGAGTAAACATATCCTCCTGCCTATCAACCAATGGAGCAGGATTACGGACTGGAGCACGAGTCACTCTAGCATTAGCTGTCTCTGGAGCAATAGGTTGACCGTTGATTCTGATGCCCCTCAACTCATCACCCACGGCATAGTTGTTGATGGGAACAGCAGCAGTAGCAGGGTCATTGACTGGGCCTCCCTCTGGCAAAGCATGGTTGACCGGTGGAATTGCAGCTTCTTGTCTCTGGACTAGGGCTCGAAGTTCTTCTTGACCTTGCGCAACCCCTTGCATCATATGCATGAACTGGGCCATGTTAGCCCTCATCTCTGCTAACTCACCTTGCACTTGATCCATATTCCTCTGTTGATTCAACCTCGTAGAGTAGCGGTGCGGACGTTGATCAGCAATCATGCCTGAAACAGGAACCAGAATGAGAAGTCTCGATCAAGAACACCTGTAATGCAAGAATGATATGTGTATGATGCTAATGATGCGTATGATGCACATGATATGTTCATTCCTCAGGCATTCAAAAGCCTAATTCATCTTTCAAAAGATGGCAACCTGCAACAATGAACAACACAGAAGCAAACTACACAGGATAATGAGCACAAGGTGAAACATCAACAACCTCATCTATAGATGTGCACAATAAAGGTCATACAAATATAGTTCAATCAAAGATAACATCAGAGTACAACAAGGGATCCCATCCAACAATCCTGGAGGTGATTCTCAAAATAAACAATAAGGTAAACTACAGAAGTCGTCCTCCAGGAATGAGAGTCTTCAAATACTGGCATTGATCAATCAAACGGTCGCACTCTGAACAATCAGGTAAAGGGGTGATCTTCTCCTTCAATTGTCTTCTGAGCTCTACAACTTCTCCTCCAAGTTGGTTCTCTGATGCAAGCCTCAAGTCTACTTCCTTCTTCAATTGGATGTCTTTGTCTTTAATCTGCTTTTCCAGGTCTCGTATCTTCTTCTGATAATTAGTTTCAGCTCTCTGCAACCTCAAGTACTCATGGTGTTCTTCATTCAACAATGTCTCTAACTCCTCATAGGACCTCTTCTTGCTCTTCAATCTGCTAGCATCTTCACCCTGCATGCCTTTGAGTTGATGAGCCAAGTTCAGCTTGTCAGCTTTGGCTTTGTAAAGCTCCATCTGAGTATCTTGTTCCTTCTCTTTCAACCGACGATTCTCCATCAAGGCTTGTTTGTAGTGCTCAGCAGGCACACTCTCAGAAAGGATCAAAGGTGGTTGCTCTTGCAATGACTCCATCCTATCATAGGGTAACAACAAAGTCTCAACTCTCTTCTTGACCCAATCAATGTAGTCAGGCATAGCAATGGCAAACTTCTTCCCCAACACAGCTCCATCCTTGACACCAATAGTCTTCCAAGCTCTTCCCACTTGCTCCAATCTAGCCGGGTCACTCTGCTTCTCAAAATACACACTCTCAGCTATCTCAGCATCTAGTGGTCTTCCATTCATAACAAACCCCAACTGGCGAAGAGAAAGAACCGGGTTGTAATTGATGCAACCCTTAGTCCCTATGAGTGGCACATTACGAAACCCTCCACAACTCATGATGACATTACGCACATTCAACCTGTAAGCTTGCCACCTGATGTCATAGGATGTGAGAGACATAATCCTCTGAGTCCACTTATGAGTGTTCTGAGTATCCATAAAAGGTCCACTGGTTGGCAACAAGGACAAGAACCATCTGAGTAGCAACGGGAGACAACACCTGATAGCTCCACCCTTACCATGCCTACTATGGATAGCATAATAAGTTTCAGCTAACAAGGTAGGAACCGGATTTCCTCTGATGAAGATAGTGATAGCAGCAAAGTCCACAAAATTAGGCATGCTAGGGAGCAACACAACTCCATAGATCATAATAGCCAATTGAGCATGAAAAGCTTCCCAATTTCCCTTCCTTACTTCTTCTTTAGCCATCCTCACCAGGTACTTCAAAGGCAAACCCACAACCTCACCACTTGACTTCCAATTGTCACTTACCTCCTTGATACTCAAATAAAGAGCTCTGGCAACAACCCTGAAATCAACTTCCTTTGGAGCATCCAAGAAAGGCACCTGATATCTGATCGGGACATTCTTCAGGATGGAGTACTCTTCAAGAGTGGGCGCTAACTGATAATCCTGGAAAGTGAAACAACGGAGCTCTGGGTCATAGAACTGTAGAAGAGTCTGCAACGGTACTGGATCTACCACCATCTTCAACAGTGTCAACAAATCCCCATACTGATCAACAAACACCTTCTGATTACCGCCGGTCACAAGATTGCTCAACTCTATCAAAGACGTCAATGGCTCACGGTGAAAACTGTAGGTGCAAGTCTTCCTCTTCAACTCTGGAACGGATGCCATCTCTCACAGTGAATAGACTCTTGAATGAACCTGAGAAATGATATGCATGAGGAGATTAGCTTTTTTCTTTTCTTTTTCTTTCTTTTTTTATTGCATTATTTTTTTTGAAAATAAACATGCTATGATGCAAATAATGCAATGATTGGCTGGCTGTGTATCACGGAGCACAGGTTTAAAGCTTCGGCTTGAATTCGGAACCACAAAGTCATCTGAGACCCAAAGTTATCTGAGACCCATACAATAAGAACCAAGTCACCAACAGGACCCAAGAGTTACCAACAAGTCACCAACAAGTCACCAACGGTACCTGTAATGATTCAATTCCCTCCCCGCTCACGGGTGTCATCTAGGTCAGGGTAAAGTCGAGAGAAACGCAGGATAAATAACCCTTTCAAGAATATCATCATGTACACACCAGATGTATGTAACGATAATACCCCATCAGAGTCTGAACTGCTCGTGATATCATGCTCTGCTAAGTGGCGCAATACCACCCGTTTCCCATGAATCACTCTATTCCTAGGTGTCCTAAAGTTCACTCATGGCCTGGGTATTGGGCCTTTTACCTCTTGTAACTCCCACCCCACAGAGAGACAGACACACAGCCAGCACAATGAAAGCATGATGAATGCAAACATAAACAAATAAATGCAATAAATGAAACAGTAAAAGCAACCAAACCCTATTCTAAAGAGCGCTAGGAGTGACTCGCTTAGGGAAGATGGACCAGCAAGAGGTCAACTTCTCTTGGTCCCCAGTGGAGTCGCCAGCTGTCGCATTACGCGAAAAACCGGCGGGAAAACGAAACAACAGAGCCGCCATCGTGCGTTATTTATCCCAAAGGAGGGAAAGGAAACGCTCGAAGTAAACCTGGAAAAGACATGGTCTCGCGACCAGAGAAAGATGGGATCGGGAGTCGGTTATGCGAAGGGAAGGTATTAGCACCCCTACGCATCCGTCGTACTCGACGGGATCCACGCACAAAAGAATAGAAGAAAGGTTGCTAAAAACTGCTCAAACACTGCACACACTGCACAAGGCTGGAAGGAAACACAGAAAGACGGAAGAAACGGGACTCGGCAAGATATCGCATCCTAGGCCTACGTAGTCTGTCAGGCACAGACATCAGAGTCGACGTAGTTCGGGACGGGGGAAACGTGCTCGCTAGGATGTCGCATCCTATGCATACGTATCTTCTCTGACCGAAGAAGAATCAGAGCACTCGTAGCTCGGCTAACGCACGCCAAACAAAACCCAGGAAACCGACTGCCAATCGCTGGACTTACGTCAGACTCCATACAAACAGGTAAACATGGAAACCGAATTCCAATCGTTGGACTTACATCAGACTCCGAACCAACAAACACACACAGGAAACCAACTGCCAATCGTTGGACTTACGTCAGACTCCAACAAGCAAACAAGACACAGGAAACCAACTGCCAATCGCTGGACTTACGTCAGTCTCCAAACACACACAAAGGGGTTGCAAAAGAAAAAGGGCGCCCGGAGAGATCAGCTCATCTCCTGCCTACGTACCTCATCTGGTATGAGGATCAGGGCGACATAGTTCCCCTTAACAGGGAAAGAACTTCTAACCTAACCAGAGACAAGGGAGATAACAAGCTACTAGGGAGACTACGACTCGAGCCTAGAAGTTGTCATGCATAAGATTCCTATGTTGAGGTCTCTATCCTAACTTGCACAGGAAGCAAGCTATCCTAAACAGAACAATCAAACACATACAAGCACAATAAAGCAAGCACACACACTATATGCAAACAGTTTGGGCTCATACAGGGCTAGGCTGCAGAAACAAGCCAACTGGAATGGGGTGTTGTTAGCTCTTAACCCTAACATTGAGAGTTAGGGTGAAGCAGATGAAATGGGAGATGAGGGTTATGCCTCATAGCTCTTATCCCTGGCCTGGGAGAGTTTGACTCAAAATAGAAAGTGTGGGAGTTCAGAATGTAGGAACTCTTCTCCACAGATGACTGACACAACAAGATCTTGGATTCTTATTCACAATGCATCAACACATGGTGTGTGAGCAAAGTGAATGACACAACTGAATAGCAGGGGATGGATTGCACATCCCTTTTATCTGTCAATTGCCTCTTAAGAGGTCTTTACCTGCTTGGCACAAAATTAAACATCCACAAACATTGCCTCTTAAGGAGGGCTTCAGACAGGTGCCTACCAATAACAGTAGGTCTTCCAGACTACATGAAGATTAAGGAATTATACCTCAGTGGTATGCCAACCACAAGCAATTCCAAGCAAGTTCAAATGAACTTAAAGCAACTTAGGTACCTGTGGAAACAGCTAAACCAATCAGTACAACTTTCAGACAAACAATCAACAGTTAATATCACACAGACAGACAAATCCAATCAGGCAACAATGGTACAAGGCCCAAGGCAAACACAAATTAATTGTCCTCAAAGCCTACAAAACACATAAAGGTTAGCAAATGACAACAATTGATCAAGCTTAAATGAAGGAGCTACTCCAATCATGGAAATGTATACTTGAACCTGAAATCACAACTCAAATGGTAAGTAACAAACCACTAGGTCAAAGCCTAGGGTCAAAAGAGGATCAAAAATCCAAAACAGAACCTCAAACTCAACACAAAGCATGTTTAATCACTCAAGAACAAGTCCTAAAAAGGACCAAGTCATAATCAATAAGCAAGTCCATTTCATGTGCAAGATAAGTCAAAGACCAATTCAAGGCATCCAAATCATCAACATGAATAAAAATTCTCAATCAAAACAGAAATGATTCAAATAATTCTGGAAGAATTCATGAGAAATCAAGACATCCACAACATCCATCACACAAAAAATCAGAAACATTGGAGATCATTTGGCATGGAAATCATATTGTGCAAGTTAGACAACCAAATGTGTGACACAAATTGTCACACCATGTTAACACAAGCATAAAACAGAATTAATACATGAGAAAAATGTCAAACCAAAGCCAAAATGTCCATCAATGTGTCTAGAATCAGCATGCAAAATTTCAAGTTCATTGGATTAAAATCAAGCATTTCACAACAAGATAAGCAAGGCAAGGTCACAAATGGATACATGATCACATAACCTAGCACCAAATAAAATCCATCCATGCATAATTTTCCAATTTATGATCATAAAATCCTAGACAGAATAAGGAGCATTTTGCAAAAAATTGGGATGAAATTGGATGAGTTTTCAATTTGTTATGATTTTATGAAGTTTGGGAAAAATTTGAAATCAAAATGTGAACAAGCATGGCATGAAATAAGGAGGGAATATGTGAAAAATGATGAATATTTGAATAAGCGCACGCGGTGGGACTCGAACCTGGTCCACATTTGAATTTACGCGCTAAGCCTAAAACGACATCGTTTCAGCTAATGCCCTAACGCTGCCCAGAAATCGTAGCAAATGATGAATGTTTCGTAGCAAATCCCAGAAATTCGTAGCTAATTCGTGGCTAGTGAAGAACAATCGTAGCTAAAACTGGAAAACTCATGAGCTTCATCTTCTTCACGAGGTTGAAGATGAAGATGAAGATGAACTTCATGCAAACTCCAGCAAAATTCCAGAAATCAAAAATTTTAATGCCAATCGGTTCCTCGTTTCATGCACATGCAAGATCAAGCAACAAATCATGCCAAAACATCATGCATCATCCAAATCAAAGAAAAGAAAAATTGACATCAAACTTTCAAACATGCATAACTTCATGGATAATGCACCATTTCACTCAATTTTTATATCAGAATCATCACCAAGCAGAGATCTACACAAATATCATAATGAATTCAAGAATAAAGGAGATCGAAACTTGACCTCTTTGAAGAACAGCAAGTGGAAACTCGTGCTACAAGGCTCAGCAATGGCTCAAATCTCTTCTACAATGCTTAGTGAGATGATTGATGGAGGGATTAAAGCTCAAACAAGCACGAATCCAGTTGAATTTGAAATCTCCATTAATGCTTCAAGCTTCATGTATGGTCAAAACTGGCACGAATTCCTCCAAGTCCACGTTCAATCTTGCTCAGAAACACCTCTTGATCATGATTCCAACAAGAGAAATGGCTTGGATGTGAGAAAATCGAAAGTTCTTGTTGAGAGAAATTTTTGATAAATTTCTAGATCTAGATCTGAAAAGCTTCTTAATGCCAAATGCAGTTGTGATTATCATTATATATCCCTTGTTAATCATTCTGAAAACATGTTTAAGCCAAAACCAATTGAGATTAACAAGTTGTAAGGTGTGTGCACAAAATTGGATTTTCACCTCATGCATGAGGTGCATGCGTGAACAGTGCATTATGCTGACCCAAATCCACTTAAACAAGGCCCATGCACACTTTGGAATTGGTATTTCATGCATATGATCAACCAAATTGATTTTAGAAATTTTCCTTCAAAAAACTTCATGAATGAGCATATGACCATGCAAGTGAAATTCATGCCATGTAATGAGATATTTGGAAAGTGCATGTCATGATGAACAAAATGCAAAAAGAACCACCAAAATTGGAGCTTCGGTTCAAAAGATATGGCCATTTGAATTTTTAAGCATACTTTGCCAAGATTTGATAATAACTCCTTAACCATTCATTAGAAATTCATGATCTTGGACTTTTTGGAAATGGGAGAGAGAGATCTTCAACTTTCATGTTGGACAAAATTTCATTTGAAGCTTTCTTGATGATGTAAAATTGAGTTGAAGTTGGTCCAAAAACTTCCTATTTTTGGAAACTTGAAAATTACAGGTCATTTTCCATTTTTGGAAACTTTTGATTTGGCTTCAAATCCTTCAAGATAGATGTTTGACATGTTGAATAACCTTCTTTGGGACATGAATGAAGTGTCTCAATCCATTTCCCACCTCCAAGTCCACAGTTGACTTTGCAGTTGACTTTTATGGGCCTCAAATGACTTGCACATGCACTGATGAGTTCTGAGCCTTCAACACTTGGCCAAGTTGCTCAAAAATGATCCTTGGGTCATGTAAGCTCTTTGGAACCACCCTAGGGCTTTCATCTCATGGAAAATGCTATTGCTCTCTTGCACAGTTGAATCTCCTGACCAGTCTTGACTGATGAGATAATAATGGACTATGCAATGTTAAATACAATGCTAATGACCTAAAAAATGAAATAAATGTACAAATGGGAGGTGCAAATTTAAGGTGCTACACAAGGCAGGAGGTTGACGAACATTGAAACTGTCTCTAATATCCTGAAACAGTATTGAAGGAAGACATTTGGTAAAGATATATGTAATTTGATATCATGGGGGAACATGTAGAACACAAACATGGCCGCAAACTACTTTTCTTAAACAAAAAGATTATCCATTTCTATGTGTTTCGTGCATTGATCTTGGACTGGATTGGCAAAGAGATAGATGGCATTGACATTGTCACAATAGACTAAAGTTGCCTTAAGAATAATACAATGTAGTTCAAGAAGAAGATTGTGTAACCATCATGATTTAGAAACTACATTGGCAACACCGCGGTATTCGGCTTCAACACTAGATCGATATAATGTAGGTTGCCTGTTGGAGGACCAAAAGAGTAGGTTATCCCAAGAAACACATAATAACTAGAGGTGGAGCATCCGGTGTTTGGGTACCCTCCCTAATCATCATATGTATTAGATATTAAGGAGGAAGTAGATGAGTGATAAAGACGTAAACCATACTGATGTATGCCTTGAATGTCGCACAAAATACGTCTGAGAGCGAGCATGTGGGTTTCCATGGGATTGTGCATGAATAGACATATTTGTTGAACTTGATAGAAAATGTTTGATCGAGTAAAAGTGAGGTACTGAAGTGCACCTGCAAGGTTGCGATAGAGAGATGGATTCTCAAAAGGAATGCACTCAGCTTCAGTTTTGTGTCAACTGGGGTGAGACACGGTTTGCAGGATGACATGTCGACACAAACAATAATTTCTTTTGAGTAAAGAGACCTCTAGAGTGTTGAGTAACCACAAGTCAAGAAGAAGTGCAAGGGTCTCAAATATTTTATTGCAAATTTTGAACTAAGTAGTAAAATATTAGATTGCCTCAGAGCATCAGAGGACCTAGTAGGAATATTATCATCAACATATAAGAGGAGGTATGTCATATGAAATCATTTCTTGTAAATAAAGAGAGAGTGATTACAGTTGCTTTGAGAGAAACCAATGGAAGAAATATAATCAACAAAGCATTTATACCAACTTCAAGGAACTTGTTTAAGCCTATATAAGGATTTACATAGAAACACACACATGATGTGGATTTTTCGGGTCCTTTAAGCCTAACGGTTGATGCATGTAAATTTTTTCTTTAAGCTCACCATGAAGAAATGTGTTCTTGACATCCAACTGATGAATTTGCCAAGATTTAGAAACAACAGTACTGAGAACAGTTTGAATTGTTGCTGGTTTAACAACTAGACTGGAATTTTCTCCACAGTTTGAATGGTTACCTGTTGACCTACACCATCACTTACAAGTCGAGCTTTATGCCTCTCAAAAGAATCGTTAGATTTTTCCTTATGTCCAAAAATCTACAGAGATCTAATAACATTGACATCAGGTGGTCGTGGTACTAAATTCCACGTCTTATTTTTAATTAAAGCATTGTATTCATCATACATGGTCATTTTCCAATTTGGGTCTCGAAGTGCAGACATTGGGTTTCTAGGGAGAGGGTATTTTCTAATATGAGTGTGTAGGCCATAATATTTTTTATTAGGTTTAAAAATTCCATGTTGATTCGTAGTTATATGTTTAGTCTTTATTTGTAAGATTCGTGGGAAAATAGGAGGAAATAAGGGTTGGTTTGTTGGTGGAGGGTGTGATGGTGCGATGGAGGTTAGGGAGTAGGAGAAAGGAAGGGTGTTAGTCGGTTGGATAATTTTTGAAAGGCGTGTTGGTTGGTTGGATAATCTTGGAGTGGGGAGAGTGGTTGGTTGGTCCAAAATTGACGGGAAGGACCAGTCAATTTGATGAGCCAATGGGATTTTCTTTGGATCAGATTTTTTGTGGGTCAAGAGGTGGTCAATGATGTAAGGGGATGTGTCATTATCTAAGAAGGCGTATATGGTGAGTTGGGGGCCTATTCCAATTATAATATGGAGAAGGGTATTATGGAATGTCCCATGGGGTCCATGTTGCTAATGTGCCCATTGTTGCTAAGTATGTTATTTGTGACCGCCGTTCCGGCCACCTTTACCGGTGTTCCTGCCGCCGCCATTGAACATTTATTTTTCTTCCCATAACTGCAAGAGGGGGTGCATTCGGCCTGATGTGCATTCCGTTTACTGATTAGGGAGGAAGATACATATTGTACGGATGTGGGATGGTATTGGCACCAACACCACCAGTGTGAAAGAGGAAGAATTGTGAGTGACACGTTATTCGAGCTCTAATCGAGATTTGGCACCAACAAAAGTTTGTAAAGGATCATGTTGTTGGATGTAGGTAAGAAACCCTACATATGCATTGGTGAGGCTAGAGATCATTTTCAAAACCAAATGGGTGTTGGAAACCGGAGACTCAAGATTTACAAGTTAATCGGATAAGAGTTTGAGACGGTTTCAATAGGCTTCAATGGAGGGAAATTCCTTAAGGTTTGTGTTGCTAAACTAGTTCTTAAGTTGGATGACCCTTGAATGATTGTTGTCGTTGAACATGGCAGCAATATGTTTCCAACATGTTTAGGCAGAGTTGTCGATTACAAGGATAAATGTGAGATGTCTTGTGAGACGGTAACATACATCCATTGCAACAAAACAACGTCTAGATGATTCCAAAACTCATAATCACTAGCTTTAAGGGTGGTTGTCGCATGGATTGCATCTATGTCAGAGGGAGGGATGATATGATCAAGCATGTTGCGGACACATGACTACACTTTAAATAGAAAAAACCAAGAGAGATAAAGATCAATGTTATTTTCTAACGTCACCCGATTGATTATTTTGACGTTGTTAATGGCAAAAGCAACGTGTTTTGGTTTTTCCCACCAGAGTGGATTGGCTGGTCGGTGACAAAGTGTCGTCACCATTATTTGAGAGGTAAGAATTTCCAGTCATGGGAAAGGGAGGAGGAGGGGCGACAACTTGTTTAAGTATTTTAGGGTTTATCGATCTCTGTAAAAAAAGTAATTCCATGATTTCATTGATCTATTTTCTGAATGATATACAAGATTTCACTTATTAGTTTAGGAAACTAATAATGTACAATCACAACAAATCAATGCAATAATAATGTATAATTGAAATAAGTCAATATACACTAAATATAGACAAATTTGTTTTTATTCTATTACGGTGGACTTTAATAAATATGAGATTAAATTGAACTATGAGCAATACTGTTGTGAAGTAATTTGTATTTGGTGCAGTTGCTTGTTAGTTGTTAGTAAGTGTTTAGTTAGTTAGTTTGTTGATATTGTTAAGTTGGTTGAAATGACTTGTTATAGAATGAACCTTGTATTGTATGTTGTAATGAATCTTTGCCTAATAGATTTTTATTCTCATCGCTTTTAATATGCATTTATACTCTTTACCTCAATTATCTGACTCTCTATTATTCTCCTTTGATCTATTTAATCAATTCAATCAAGTGTGAATGTTAAAATGTTTAGAAAAATAAGTTTCAATCGTTATTTTGTAATCAAGAATTATGGTGAATTTGAACTCAACTTCAAATGGAAATTTTCATGCAAATATTTTAATATTCAAAGGAGTAAATTATGAGTGTTGGTGTGCGCAGATAAAAATGATATTCAAAATTTAAAATGTGCTTTAAATCGTTAATGATAGTGATTAAGTATTAACTGAAAATGAAATTGAGGCGGAAAAAAATGTTCTTAACCCATCAATGTATTGATCTAAATTGATAAGATCATTTAAGAGGAAGTACCAAAAGGTTCTTGGGGTTCTCTCAAGAAACTGTGTTGGAGAGGGGCATAGGCAGGGGAGTCGACTAGTGGACCCCCCCCCCCCCCCCCCCCCCCGGCAATATAATCCAAGAGGATATTCATGTAATACGTTGTTTGTGATTTACGTTTCTGTTTTCTATTTTGTTACTATTTGATGTTCTAATAATTGGTATCAGATGACGATTAATTTTGATGAAAAATTCAAAGTGGCAAGATTCGAAGGAACAAATTTTTTTAGATTATGACGAAGGAGAGTTAAGGATTTGTTGGCTCAATAAGGTTTATGCAAGACGTTGTGTGAAATGCAATCAACGAACATGGAAGACGCCATTTGATACTTCTATGAATTTCAAATGATATGATGTATCATATCTTGGACCTAATTCCTCCCAAGGTGGTTTGAGATAAACATGAGAGTTAATATATGTCCAAGTCGTTGATGAACAAACATCCCATAAAGCAGCGTCTATATAGTCTGAACATGCTAGAAGGATATCATTTGCAACAACTTGTTAAAACCTTTAACAACTTTATCACTGATCTAGTGATACTTGGGGTAAAGGTTGGCGTTGAAAAAAAATACAATCTTAATGTTGTGCATATCATTAGATTCTTATGATCACTTAGTGATCACTCTTACGTACGAGAAATACATCGTCCACTTTGATGTAATTATTACTACATTTTTTTTTCATTCACAAAGAATACAATATGTAGAAGAACAAACTCAACGCAAAGGTCTTTATGTGAATGGGGAAAAGATTAAAGGCGGAACAAAGTTAAAGCAGGTTCTAAAAAAAAGAGGTTTAAATCCAATATCAGACAAACAACTGAGTCACATTGTTGCAAACTAATCAAATATGGATGAGAGATTATCTAAAAAAAGTAGGATCCAAAAAGTTCTGCAAACATGCTTCAAACTAATGGATCTTGTAGTGAAAGAGATATACTTTGTGTTTCATCTAGAAAATGTACAAAAATATGGATTATTGACTGTTGATGCTTTTATCACATATCGTCACACTAGGAGTGGTTCACCATATTTAGGTCAATTAGTTTTGGATTTGTTTATTTGGGTGATGATAAAGTATTTAATATAATTGTAATTATACAAATTAAAATTTCTATGAACAATGGTTGCGTTCAGACATTGGCTGATGCGAGGCATATTCTAGAATTGAGAAATAATATGATTTTCCTAGGTACTTTACAATAAAATGGTTTGTCCTATAGGTATAATGGAGATAGATACATTATAAAGGTAAACAAGGTTTACTTGATTATTATGAGAGCAAAGAATATGACAAGTAACATCCTCAAACCTTTGGGAAGTATTGTTCTAGGTTATGTTGTGTTAGTTGAGTTGTATAATGATGCACCCAAACTCTGGAACATAAGCATGGATCATCTCAGTGAGCGTGGGGTGATTGAACTTTATAAGAGAAATCTATTAAAGGGTATTCACAATTGCAAGATTGAATTGTGCAAGTATTATTGGGAAACAATGATGTGTTTATTTTAGGATCGCGAAACACAAAACATAAGGAATCCTAGAATATGTGCATTCATATGTATGAGGGCCTACAGAATAGGCCTTTATGGGTCGTTCTAGATATTTTGTGGCTTTTACTGATTATTTTTCTTGCAAGGTTTAGATATGTTTCTGGAAGAAAAAATAAGAAGTCTTTACCAAGTTCTAGCTATTGAAGGCATATGTATAAAATCTAATGGGCATAAAATCAAGTATTTTTGGTCAGATAATGAGATGTATTATACTAATTCAAAATTTAAAAACATTTGTGTGAAACACAGTATTTATAGGTACTTTTCTGTTTGAAAGATACTACAATAGAATGGTGTGGGAGAAAGAATTCAGATGTCTCTAACTGAAAGAGAAAGATGTCTCTAGTTGAATCTTGAAATCTCATAGGGTTTTAACTTGCATAAAAGGTATGGACATGTAACCTAATTGGCGTGCTATATTATCAATAAATTACCACAAACTTATTTGGATGGGAAATATTCATATAAGGTATGGACTTGTAACCTAATTGATCTTGACAATTTAAGGAGTTTTGGATGTTTATAGCATGTGCATATATCAATTGAAGATATATTCATACTTGACCCAAATTCAAATAAGTGTGTCTTTGTCGGTTCTACAAAAGGTTTGAAGGTCTTCAAGTTATGGGATATAATTTCAAAGGCAATGATCATCAGGAAATAAGTTGTCTTGAAAAATTCAAGTTTAAGAAGTTAGTTGCATTAGATATGTCGGTATATGAAAAGGAAACTTTCAGTAATAAGGTGATTCAGGTAAATAATGATCCACTACTAGTGATAAATGTATGGGTATCATCTTAATTTCAAGTTGAACTAGACTCTGATACTAAAATCCACCACGAGCATGAAGATTTAGGTGGATCATATGATTACTCTCTTTTACATGAAAAAGACCGTGTTGGACAAGTGACTTCAAGCACAAGAGGGGGGTGAATTATAGTATTTAAAACTCACTATTACTTATATATTTTCTCGATTAAACTTAAAATTGTGTTAGTAGTTTCTTAAGATTAAATAGCAGCGGAAATGAAAACAGTAAATAATGGAAAATAAAGAGAGTAAGGGTTAAAGATATTGCACTAGAAAGTTATCCAGGTTTGACCGAACGTTGACCTAGTCCAGTCCCCAAAAGGTCTTCTTGAGATTTTGACTATAAACTTTTGAGCTTTTACAAGTTGTGCCCATGAACTTTAATGTAATATGATCTTGAGATTTTTACAAGCTTATCCCCAATCAATGATAGCTTTTACCTTAGGATAAATGATCAAATTGTTTAGAGATTTAGGCTTATCTCAGTAACCAAAATAAAGCTTTTTTCCAAAAAAGCTTAAGAAACCAAACACAAAGATTTTATGACTGATTTATCGCATGAACCAAACCCAATCTCTTATTAGTATCACACTCTTAAGAATTAAACGACCAACACGATCACTTACAAATTCTTCCTCATAATAAAAACTTCACTAAAAAACCCTAAGGCATCCTAAACTGAAAAGAAATATTTCTAAAGAGGGAAAGAAAGAAAATAAAGAGATAAATTCCAAAGAAAATGTAAATCATTAGAAAGTAGTATAAAGTGAAAGTTGATGAGCCTCATTTATATAGGAGTTGTAAAAATAAAAAAGGGAAACAATTTTTGGGAATTTTTAATGTCCCAATCGATTGGGTGACCTAAATAATTGATTATCTTGGCTCATTTTGGAAAGTTTGGATAAGGAGGTGTTGCAAGTCATTAAGACACTGTCTAGATCGATTGGTTAATCATTTAGGCCTCTTCCAATCGATTGACATAAGTACCAAATCGATTTGATAGTCAAAAAAATATTCCAATCGATTGACTTAAGATACCAATCAATTAGGTAGTTCAAAAAAGTATTCCAATGATTGGCTTAAGGTCCCAATCGATTGGTTAGTTAAAAAATGCTTCAAAAAGGAGGTTGAATGTATCCTAATCAACTGGATCATGAGTGAAAACATTTTTAAGGTGTAAAAAGGTTAGAAAAAAACTTTTAAGTGTGTGTGTGAGTTGCCTTAGCACTTAGAAGCCAATTCCTTAATTTTACACAACTCTGGTCACTCAGACAGACAAGAAGACACGACTTATTGAGCTTTCACACTTTTATCCGAGACTTCAAGATTCTATACTGAATTGTTCCTAATCATTTAATCACTTTAATATTGATTCTCTTGTTAATGAGGCATGATATGTTTCTCTGATTAGGTGACAATCATCAAGGTTGAAAGTTATTGCCATTAAATTTATCACAATTGTTAATGTTGTCGTTATCAAATCATCAGAGAGGATCTTTTGTGGGATTGTATCAGAAAATGTTAATATACTTTATCTTTGTTCTCCTATTTCAGGCTTTCTAGCAGAAAGAGACAAAGAAACACACAACAGAGGAAGAGGATCTTTTGTGTGTGTGTGTATATATATATAACTTGCACACTGACATTGGATCGACGTCCGGATTTAACTACAAACTTATTGTATCCAGGTGCCATTAAATATGAACTTGCGGTATCCTTATGATGTCGCCTCTATAATCATCCTATCGATGATGGGAAGCGTGGGCGTAGCTAATTTGAGTGGTGGGTTCCGAGGCTTCGTCCCGACCTTCATAGAAATTGACTTAAGACCCCGGTTTGACCCTAGATTTGGACATGGGATTTCCACTTTTTCTTTTCTACGGAGTTCTTGAGGAAATTGAAGATTTGGATTCTGAGGAAGTAGAATGGAAGCGGTGGTCGGAAAATCCCTATCTTCATTCTAGAATCATTTTTTTATTCTGAGATCTAAGGAAGTTGCGATCGGTGAGGATCGAGAATGAACGTGAATCCGCATAAAATGTAGGAATCAAATGTTGATTTCCTCTTGATTCGATAACATGAGGAAGTTATGAGCTAACAAATCGAGGATTTGGACCTGAACCGCAAGAATTTAGATCTGAAACTTCTGAGTTTGCTAAATGTTGTTCGTGAAGCAAACTCGATTTTTGTGGGAAACGCATGAATTGAAATTCGATCACCATAGAATGGGCCACTATTCCTTCGAATACCAGAAATAGATGATCTAACTCTCCGAAGGAATCATAAATGAAGAGAGTTGAATATCTGTGATCTTGAACGGTGACTCTGATCATCTTTATAGCAGAGTGGGTGGACCTACATGGTTAACACCTCAACGTCTAAGTCAGTTCAAGGTTCAAGATGAGTATAGTGAAATTAGAGATAAGATATTGTGTACCATCTCATAACATGTGATCTGTTTTTATATATTTCATGAAGCAAACTCGATTTTTGTGGGAAACGCATGAATTGAAATTCGATTCCCACAAAATGGGCCACTGTTCCTTCGAAAACCAGAAATAGATGATCTAACTCTCAGAAGGAATCATAAATGAAGAGAGTTGAGTATTTGCGATCTTGAACGGTGACTCTGATCATCTTTATAGCAGAGTGGGTGGACCTACATGGTTAACACCTCAACGTCTAAGTCAGTTCAAGGTTCAAGATGAGTATACTGAAATTAGAGATAAGATATTGTGTACCATCTCATAACATGTGATCTGTTTTTATATATTGAGTTGAGTCGAGGATAATGGACTTGAGATGAATTGGCCCTTCGTCAATTGGGCCGGTCCAAAACATAAATTATAATTCTTTTGGTTAAATGAAATTTTAGTTTTTTATTTAAAAAATAAACAAAAAGGTGTTCCCTTTATTTTATAACTTCAATTCTTAATCTTCCAATTTTAATAATTGTTTATATCATATTTTAATGACATTGAATATCGCATTTGTTGGGGGAGTTTTTCACTATGGAGCATTGAATATCGCATTTGTTAGGGGAGTTTTTCACTATGGAGCATTGAATATCGCGAGACTTCTTCTTTTGGAACAATATCTTTGTGAGAGACACACCATATATTCACCTAAAACCTTAAGGTGATAGGTGGGTGGATTCTCTCACTTATAAATGCTCAAGTCTCCACATTTACAACCAGTGTGGGACTATTATCTCAACAAAATTTACTAAAAAGAAAAAGATTTAAAAATAAAAAGAAATATAATTAGTCTTCTATTTTGGTTATAGTTTAATCTTTGTTGGTTCACATGTGTCCATGGGCCTTTTCTAAGCCCAAATTTTATTTCTATGATGCTACACCAAAAGTTCAATAAAAGAATCATTAAATAATTTTTTTTCTTTTTAAATATGAATAAAAATTGATTAAATAAAACAAAAAACACTTTATCACTCATTTATAAAATAAAACAAAAAATATATATTAAAAGTTAATATATGCAAAAAGTTTTTCTAAATGCTGACTTAGTACTCATTATTTTCATGTGAAGTACATTTTATTTTAATTTTAAACTTTTTAATTTTTATTAAAAAAAACACTTTTTACCTTAAAATATTCTTTGATAATATGATTTCACTCCTTAACACTATCATTTCCTAAAACTTTAGGAGTGGAAATACATATTAAAACAACTTAAGTGTTTTTTAAGTCCAAAAATATCAAAATCTTTAGTACTTTTTTGAATTCAAATGTTACCGAATAAAATAATTATATGTATAAAAAACATGTTTATATTTAAGCTTTAGTTCCTCTATAAAAGGATGTTTTGAACCGGATGTTGAAAATTGTTATAATTTTTCTGTCAAACTTTTTTTTGAACTATTATGTATGATATTGGTTTTTATGGTATTTTTCAGAATGAGTTCACGACTATGTCGGGGATTCCTGCTTCTATCTCCACCTCTTTATGTTTGAACTGTCGTTGTGTGATTATGTTGAGACTAGGTTTTGATGAGGATCTTTTAGCTCGTCTTACATGGTTCTTTTAAGATTTGAGTGAATAGTTGAAGGGTGATGACTAATTTGGGTAGAAGAATTATCACTCTGACATAAATGTGTTACTCTAAGCTAACATAGAGTGATTCATTATTAGAATCGGTCTGTAGGCAATCGAGCTATTTAGGAGAATTTCTGCAGAGTATTGTTATGGTTTCTTGATGCCTCTGAATAAAAAAATAGTTCAGTATTTATAAGAGTTGAAATTGGTTAGAATTTAAATGAGTCTCAATTTTCAAGTGTGTGAGTCTGTTTGAAAATAAATTGAAAATAATTTTGTGATTTGAAATAAATATGAAATTTGCTGAAAGTTTGTTCTCGAGTGAAAAGTTGTTGTGGTCTCATGTATGAACTTGAGTTCCAAATGAATGAAATGAGAATTTTATAATCCATTGTTGTATGTGCTTATTTATTCTTTGTTTGATTTGAAATGTTAAAGGTCTTGGTATTTGTGAAATAAAATAACAAGATAATTAAGAGCTTTACAAAAAATTCTTTAACATCCACATGCATCCAATATGCATCGTGCATTTCATTTCCAAATAAAAAACTCATTTCAACTCTCCTCGTTTCCAGTAAATCAAGTTGATTCCTCGGCATCAATACGCCACCCACGCCAATACTAGAAGAATATTGGATCAAGTTAAATAAGAACAAGTTGTTATGTGAGAGAAGATTGACTCTATCAAAGACAAAGTTGATCAAATTCTCGAAACCATGTTGGCTCTGGCCATAAGGGAATAGGATATTCATAATGCTTCTACTACAAGGAACGATGTTCTGGTTCAAGGGTCTACTTCACATTCATGACCTGCAATCCCTGTTCCCAATACTATGGTTTATGGCCTTCCCTCAGGCTATACTCCTCCATTTGAGGGAGTTAATGCTC
Source organism: Lathyrus oleraceus (assembly GCF_024323335.1). Classification (NCBI taxonomy): domain Eukaryota; kingdom Viridiplantae; phylum Streptophyta; class Magnoliopsida; order Fabales; family Fabaceae; genus Lathyrus; species Lathyrus oleraceus. Next base: position 5,445,066 of record NC_066580.1, read on the forward strand.
AACCAGGGCATGCTTTTGTGGTCATCGATGAAATTACCGCACAAGATTCTCCTGTTGTTAACCAAATATCTCTTTCTCGTATTGATAAGGAGCTCCAAAATGAGTATGATAAGCAAAATTATCATGGGGCAGTCCCAGTAGTCAATCTTGTTGGTGCTCAAGATTCAGAAGCTATCCAGATGTGTCGTGCTTTGGTAGAAAAATTGAGGATTATGGAGATGCACAACTCAACTAGCTTGAGTGCCCTAGAGACGTCTTTAGTACCAGATGTGCTTATTCCCCCTAAATTTAAGGAACTAGAATTCGAAAAATATAAGGGCCTCAGTTGTCCTAATATCCACCTGAAGAGGTACTGTCGAAAGATGGCCTCATACACTAGGGACGACAAACGCATGATTCACTGTTTATAGGACATCCTGATTGGAGCATCTTTAGAATGGTATATGCAGTTGGACCGCAACAATGTGCGTACTTAGGTTGAGTTTGTCGAAGCTTTCGCTAAGCAATATAAGTACAATACTGACTTAGCCCCAAATCGAACTCAACTCCAAAGAATGGCCCAGAAGGATAATGAATCCTTTAAGGAATACGCGCAACGTTGAAGGGATTTGGTTGCAAGGGTGCATCCACCACTGCTAGACCGAGAATTGATTGATATCTTCATGAGTACTTTGCATGGCTAATACTATGAAAGACTAATCAACAATGTGTCTGAAGGAGAATTGTCATCCAAAATACAGCGGAAATTAAAATTTTCTCCTTTAGTGATCCTTACGAATGGGCATGATCAGTGATAGAAATCGGTACCTCTTGTGGCGATTGAAACCTTTGATGCAGATCTAAGGAGTGATCACAAACGTTGAATGGTGACAACTGTAAGAACAAAAATTGTGATACAACAGATTCCTTGATTTTGATGATAACAAAGGATGAAACCAAAAATGGCACCCTAACGAAAAGTTTCTAAGTGTGCAGGACTCTGATGACATCATCAGATAGAGTACCAGATCAGAAGTATATTATCAAATGATCAGAAACTCTGAAGAAGAAACAAGTTCAAGAAAGTCAAACTCTGAACTAAACAACAAGTATCAGAAGCATCTTAACAGGAAGTAAGTCCTAGAACCTCTGACTCTGAACAACGCTTTCTGAAGAATCTATTTAGATCAACATCAGAAGCAAGATTCCAAGGTTCTCCAGAAACACAAATACTCTGATTATGGATTTGCTAATCATGAAAGAGTAACGTTGAAGACAAGTAAAGATTTTCAAATGGATTTCCTAATTGAGAAAGAGACGTTAATCTCCAATCTCAATAAAGAAAATACTACTTGTGGTAAGTAGTCATTTCAAGAAGAAAAAGTCATCCTGCATTAGCTAATTATGTGATGGCGTAACTTCATCTCAATATCCACCAGTTTCAACTACTACTTCAACTGATCTATATAAAGGATTGAAAATCAATTTTCAGTAACACACATATACGAGGAAAAATCATACTGAAACATCAACAAGAAAAACACTCTTGCTCTCTATCTTCACGAAGCTTTTGCTTATTACGTGAAAAACTCTTGTTCTTAATTTTGTAATACTTGCTTTCTTAGAAGCACTCTAGTTTACATAAATCCTTCTTCTATTGTTTGTTGATTTCCTCAAGTGACTCTGTGTAGTCTGTATACTTGAGAGGGCTAAGAGATTTTGTATCTTAGACGTTGTTTGTAATCTTTCAAGATTAGTGGATTAAGTCCTTGTTGAAGGCGAAATCACCTTGGCCGGGTGGACTGGAGTAGCTTTGTGTTATAAGCGAACCAGTATAAAATCCTTGTGTGATTTTCATTTTGAAAAGCGCTTATTTTTCCAAATAATTCAAACCCCCCTTTCTTGTTTTTCTCACCTTCAATTGGTATCAGAGCTCCGGCTCTGTTATTGATTTTCTAATCAAACACTTAACCGTGTAGAGAGATCCAGTTCGAGAAAAACAATGGCCCACTCAAATGAAAGAGATTCTTACAATGCCAAGCCTCCTGTTTTTGATGGAGAGAAATTTGATTACTGGAAAGACAGAATCGAAAGTTTCTTTCTGGGTTATGATGCTGACCTATGGGACATTGTCACAGATGGATACAAACCTCCAGTCTTAAATGGAGCTGAAGTTCCCAGAAGTAAGATGTCAGAAGATCAGAAACGTATTTTCAAAAATCACCACAAGGCCAGAACAATACTTCTAAATGCTATATCATACAATGAATATGAAAAAATCACCAACAGAGAGACTGCCAAAGATATACTTGACTCTCTGAAGATGACCCATGAAGGAAACTCCCAAGTCAAGGAGACGAAGGCTCTGGCACTTATCCAGAAATATGAAGCCTTCAAAATGGAAGACGACGAAGCTATAGAGGCTATGTTTTCTAGATTTCAAACTCTTATTGCAGGTCTTAAAGTGTTAGACAAAGGATACACGACTGCAGATCATGTTAAGAAGATAGTCAGAAGTCTGCCAAAGAAATGGAGACCTATGGTTACTGCTCTAAAGCTGTCAAAGGATCTGAACAATATCAGCCTTGAAGAACTTGTTAGTTCTCTCAGAAGCCATGAGATAGAACTAGAGGAGGATGAGCCTCAGAAAAGGAACAAGTCCGTAGCGCTTAAGTCCAGATCTGAAAGACGGAAGCCTGACAGAACCAAAGCTCTCCAGGCAGAAGCTGAAGATACTGACGATTCTGAACCAGAAGACTCTGATGATGAAGAAGAGTTGTCCCTACTAACCAGAAGAGTCAAGCAACTCTGGAAAAAGAGGAACAACAACTTCAGAAGACCAAGACCCAGAGGGGATCGATCAGAGTCAACTTCAAAAGGTAAAGCTAACAAAGATATTACCTGTTATGAATGTAAAGAAACAGGTCATTACAGAAATGAATGCCCCAAGTTGAAGAAGGACAACCCCAGAAAAGAAAGCTTCAAGAAAAACACCTTCAGGACAAAGAAAGGACTGATGGCTACCTGGGATGACAGTGAATCTGGATCATCAGAATCTGACTCTGATGAACAGGCCAACGTAGCACTTATGGCTACCACATCCAGCAGCTCAGACGAAGAATCTGAAGAGGTATTTTCTGAACTTTCTCGATCTGACTTAGAATCATGTTTGTCAGAAACTCTTACATCTTATCAGAAATTAAAACAAAAGTTTAAAAATATTAAAGGCTGTCTTAAAGCAAAATTTGAAGAGTGTAGTGAACTTGAGATAACAATTCTATCACAAGAAGATACAATCAAATCTTTAATGTTAGAAAGAGATGAAGCAAAAACAAAAAACTCAGAATTAGAAGAAACGTTATCTCAAGCACCACAAACTTCAAATAAAATTATTTATAAGTATGAAGAAGCCTTTCAAGAATTTCTGAAGAATGGGATAGATAGGAGTATTATGGCATCCATGATTTATGGAGTAAGTCAGAACAATAAAAGGGGAATTGGGTATGATCCTAATGAAGATAAAACTTCTGCAAGTGATAAAATTAAATCTCCTTTTTCATATCACTACACACACACACAAGAACACAAATTTAAAAATGCTAGAAGACCCAAAGTTGTAAGAAACTCTGGGAAAACTAATCTAAAAGGACCCAAGAGATTCTGGGTACCGAAAGATAAGATTATCTATGTTGCAGATATCCTATGCAGCAAAGTTCAGACACCAGTCATGGTACCTGGACTCTGGATGCTCGCGACACATGACGGGAAGAAAGTCTATGTTCCAAAGTCTGGAACTTAAAGACGCTGGATTTGTAGGCTTCGGAGGAGATCAGAAAGGAAGGATCAGAGGCTCCAGAACTATTGGTAATGGTACTCTTCCCTCTATATCTGATGTTCTTTATGTAGAAGGATTAATGCATAACTTGTTATCCATAAGTCAATTAAGTGATAACGGTTATGATGTAATCTTCAATCAAAAAACATGTAAAGCCATTAATCAGAACAATGGCTCTGTCCTTTTCACAGGCAAGAGGAAAAACAACATTTACAAAATAAATCTTTCTGATTTAAAAGATCAAAATGTTAAATGTCTAATGTCAGTTCACGAAGAGCAATGGGTATGGCATAGACGCTTGGGCCACATTAGCATGAGGAAACTTTCTCAGCTAACTAAACTCGAGTTAGTCAGAGGCCTACCTAAACTGAAGTTTTCTTCAGATGCTCTGTGTGAAGCTTGTCAGAAAGGAAAATTTTCAAAAACATCTTTTAAAAAGAAAAATGTTGTTTCTACCTCTAAGCCTCTGGAACTTCTTCACATTGACTTATTTGGTCTTGTGAAAACAGCATCAGTTAATGGAAAGAAGTATGGACTTGTCATTGTTGATGATTACAGTCGCTGGACATGGGTAAAATTCCTAAAGCACAAGAGTGAGTCTCACTCTGTATTCACAAGTTTCTGTTCCAAAGTGCAAAAAGAATTTGACTCTAAAATTATTAGAGTCAGAAGTGATCATGGTGGAGAATTTGAAAATAAAGATTTTGAAGAATTATTCGATTCTAATGGAATATCCCATGATTTCTCCTGCCCTAGAACTCCACAACAAAATGGAGTTGTAGAGAGGAAGAATAGGACACTCCAAGAAATGGCCAGAACCATGATCAATGAAACCAATGTAGCAAAGCACTTTTGGGCAGAAGCTGTAAATACAGCGTGTTACATTCAGAATAGAATCTCTATAAGACCTATTCTAGAAAAGACTCCCTATGAACTGTGTAAAGGAAGAAAACCCAACATCTCATATTTTCATCCTTTTGGATGCTCTTGTTTTATATTAAATACTAAAGAACATCTGAACAAGTTTGATTCCAAAGCACAGAAAGGTATTATGTTAGGATACTCAGAACGCTCTAAAGGCTATAGAGTATACAACACAGAAACCAAAATTATGGAGGAATCAATTCATGTCAGATTTGATGATAAGCTTGACCCTGAAAAGTCAAAGCTAGTTGAAAAGTTTGCAGATTTGGAAATCACTCTTGTAGAATCTGAGAAAACTCCAGAAGCAACTGTCACTCAAGACTCTGAAGAAATTAAATCTCCAGAAATTCCAAGGAAAGTTAAAAGTCGTATTAACGTATCTGAAGATTTGATTTTGGGAAACAAAGATGAACCTGTTAGAACCAGATCTACCTTCAGAACTTCTGAAGATATTCCTCTGGGACTAGTGTCTCTGATTGAGCCTACGTCCTGTGATGAAGCTCTTCAAGATAACGATTGGGTGGCAGCTATGCAAGAAGAATTAGATCAATTCTCAAAGAATGATGTCTGGGATCTCGTTCCTAAACCCAGAGGCACTCATGTCATTGGAACCAGATGGGTTTTCAGAAACAAGCTGAACGAGAAAGGAGAAGTTGTCAGAAACAAAGCACGACTGGTAGCTCAAGGTTATAGTCAACAAGAAGGTATTGATTATAATGAAACTTTTGCTCCAGTCGCGAGGTTAGAATCTATTCGTCTTCTTGTATCTTTTGCTATTAATCATTCTATCAAATTATACCAAATGGATGTTAAGAGTGCATTTCTTAATGGTTATATTTCAGAAGAAGTGTATGTCAATCAACCTCCAGGTTTTGAAAATTCAAACTTTCCAGAACATGTTTTCAAACTTAAGAAATCCTTGTATGGACTTAAACAAGCTCCCAGAGCTTGGTATGAACGATTAAGCAATTTTCTTCTGGAACAAAATTTTATCAGAGGGAAAGTTGATTCTACACTCTTCTGTAAAAACCTTAATAATGATCTCATGATATGCCAGATTTATGTTGATGATATTATTTTTGGTTCTGCTAATATCTCTGTTTGCCAAGAATTTTCTAAGTTAATGCAGGCAGAATTTGAAATGAGTTTAATGCAAGAACTAAAGTTCTTTCTGGGAATTCAAATCAATCAAACTCCAGAAGTCACGTACATTCATCAAAACAAGTACATTAAAGACGTTCTGAAGAAGTTTGATATGACTGAATGCAACTCTGCAAAAACTCCTATGCACCCAACTTGCATTCTGGAAAAGGAAGAGGTAAGCAACAAGGTTTGTCAGAAGCTCTATCGAGGTATGATAGGCTCTCTCCTCTATCTGACTGCTACTCGTCCTGATATTCTCTTTAGTGTCTGTCTTTGTGCCAGATTCCAATCAGATCCTAGAGAATCTCATTTAACAGCTGTTAAGAGAATTCTTAAGTATCTGAAAGGAACTCCTAACCTGGGCCTGATGTATGAGAAAACATCAGAGTATAGGCTTTCTGGTTTCTGTGATGCAGACTACGCAGGAGATAGAATAGAACGAAAAAGCACTTCTGGAAATTGCCAGCTTCTGGGAAACAATCTAATCTCCTGGGCTAGCAAAAGACAGTCAACAATTGCTCTATCAACTGCAGAAGCAGAATACATCTCAGCATCACTGTGCACAACTCAGATGCTCTGGATGAAGCATCAGCTAGAAGATCTTCAGATATTTGAGAGTAACATTCCTATCTTTTGTGATAATACTGCTGCTATTTGTTTAAGTAAGAATCCCATTCTACATTCCAGAGCCAAACACATAGAAATAAAACATCATTTTATCAGAGACTATGTTCAGAAAGGGATAGTAACATTGAAGTTCATTGATACAGAACATCAATGGGCAGATATCTTTACTAAGCCTCTAGCTGAAGATAGATTTCTTTTCATCTTAGAAAATCTGAACATTAAAAATTGCCCTGAGTAAAAAAAAAAAAATGGCTCTGAAAAATGTAAAATGTGAATCTGATGTAAACAAATGTACTTCTGCCTCTGACTCTGATACTTCTACCAAGTTAAAAAGATATCTGAGTTAGAAATCTTCAGAAACCAATCCTTTGGTATTCCTGAAGATCAGATACATCAACACGTGGAGTACCAAGCGTCTAACCCTAGAACTTCTAGACAGCTGTCAAAAGAAATCAAAGGTCAGAACGTTTGAAATCTCCTAGAGCAGTGTGCGTACTGTTGGGATTAGACATTCATTTATTAGCCGTAATCATTTTCCCCCCAAACGTGCTATTTTGATTTTTGTGCTAACGCTGGAATGTGTGTCGTTTTGCATGTTTTTACTTAGAGTATATAAACACTTTCTCTCACTTTTCACACTTATCACTCTCACTCACTCTAAAACCCTAAACCCTCTTTCGAAGCATTCTCTGCAAGTTCTTCATCAATCTTCATCTTCTTCTTCATGGATGCTCAACAACAAGAAGTTTTTAACTTCTCTCAACAGATGGAATCTAGTTCTAATCCCCAAACCTCAAACACTCAAACTCCAACCGTTACCGGCGTCACCGTCACCCCTGTCTACAAAGAACCTCACGTTCTTGACCGTGAACGCCACATAAACCTTTCAACTCCCTTTGAAGGTTTGGACGTCTTGTGTGAATCGCTGGTTGATTTCGACAACCTAAGAAGAAATGGCGTTGATCTAACTGGAGAACTTCGTCAACAAGGGTGGGAGAATTATTTCCAAAGGTTGTATGGTCCAATCTACCCTCTTTTGGTCAAAGAATTCTGGAGACATGCAGATGCAGATGACAACTTCATTGTCTCATTTGTTCTGGGAGTGAAGATAGTTATCACAGAAGCGTCTATTGCTTCCTTGTTGAATATGGAGCAAAGTGGAGGAAAAAGGATTTACAACATTCCTCCTAGGTCTAAGCGCATCACTGAAGTCATCAACCCAACAATCTTCAAACCAAATGTTGAAGGAAACCCATCTAAGAACAAGGAGCTACACCAGAACCTCAGAGTGTGGCTGAAGATTATTCTGGGAACTATCCACCATCGTCCAGCCTCCAACTCTTCTGATTACATTAATGCAGACCAGAAATGCATTCTGTACTGCATCCAGAAAGGTGTGAAGATCAACCTCCCTGCTCTCCTCTTCAGATATCTGAGAGATTCAGTCAGAGAAACCAGGAATAACATGAAGCCCAGATCCTACATTCCTCTGGGAAGATTGCTCTCTGACGTCTTCATTGAGCATGGACTGGTAGATGAGCTGGAAAAGACCAAGTTGATGGATGATCTGGCAATTGATGTGGGGAAGCCTCTGAATGCCAGAAACCTCAAGAGTATGGGGATTATCAAGAAAATACAAGTCAAGCCAACTCTGGAAACATCCTGGGATAGCTTGAAAGATCAGAGGAAGATGCCTCATGGCCTGGCCAGATTCTTCAAAAACGAACCCAGAGATGCTGTTGCCCTCTACCTTCATCGTCTGCTGGAAGAAGGTATTGATGTCTCTGATTTCAGCCTCGATGACTGTCTGGATTCTGAAGAAGATTTAGTCAGATACAAGAGAGGTATTTCTGAGAGAAAGATAGCACCTCCAGCAAAGAAAGCCAGACTTGAAGGAGCTTCTGGAAGCGGATCTTCAGCTCCTCTGCAATTTTCTACTGGTAAGTCTGTTCCTCCTGCTACCTCTGAATTTTTGATGGCTTCCTCTAACCCTCTCTCTTCACAACCCATTTATACCACCTCTGACATTACACCCTCAATCACCAGAATCTCCCAACCTACACCAGTTCTAAACATAGCCAGAACTTTCATTCCTCCCTCTATACCTGCACAAACTCACCAAAGCACCTCATCTTCATCATCCTCAGCACCAGAATCACCCCCATATGTTTCCCTCTCATCTGACCCTGAATTTTCTGATCCTGGATCCCCAACCATAGCCACACTTTACGCTCATAGACTTGCTTCACAACAAACACAAACCACAGAACCTGAAATAACTTCACCACTCCAACAAACAACCACCATCCCCTCTGAAACTCAACCCTCTGAAATTCAACCATCTGATCCCCACACCTCTGATATCACCCCACCAAAAATTCCCGCTGCACCTGAAGCAGAATCTGAACCCTTAGACTTAAACCCTCTTTACGCTTCATCCCAATCTTCTGAACCTCAACCTGAACCAGAAATTGAACCAGAACCTCTCACTTTAAATCTCAGCCCTCCAAACTCTCCACCTCACACCTCTGAACCAGAACCTGAACCTGAGCTTTCTAAACCTACCCTTAAGGAAGCCATCTTTATGATTGCAGAGGCTTCAGCTCGAAAGGTTGATTCTCTGGTCACTAACTCTGAAATCAGTGATGATCCTGAATCTGTAAGGACACACTGGAACAGAGTCATTGGCTGGATGACATCTGAGTCCTTTAGGCTGAAGAGCATATCTGAACAAGTCAGAAATGACTACATCAGAAATGCTGAGGCAAGACTCCAGGAGAGACTTGCCAGAGAGGCTGAAGCTAAAAGGCTGGAGGAAGAGAGGTTGGCCAGAGAAGCAGAAGAAGCAAAAAGGTTAGAAGAAGAACGACTTGCTAAAGAAGCTGAACTCCTAAGGCAAAAGGAAGCTGAAGCAAAGGCTCTGGCAGATGCAGAAGCTCAAGCTGCTGCTGAAGCTGAAGCTCAGCAAGCTCTGACTCTGGGGGAGTCATCTTCTGTGATTCCTACGGTTCTTCAGACTCTGAAAGAACTCAAGCAAGATCAGAATGAACTCCGGGCCAGAATGGACAAGCAAGATACTGTCAACGAAAACATCCAGAACATGCTTGCTATGCTGCTTCAGAGAATGCCTCCGCCTCCGAACCCTTAGGCACTTATGAGTTATTTGTTTTTACTTGTCTATTGTTTTTGCTTCTGTCTTCTTTTGACTCTGATATTTTTCTTGTTCTTTTGAACCTGATGTTTTGTTTGTTGCCTTTGTGCTTCTATCTATGAATTTCAAGTTTTTCTCTTTAATTATTTCTTCTTTACTTATTTTTTTTTTACTTATTTTTTTTTACTATGTCTTTTTGATTCTGACAAAAAGGGGGAGAAAGTAATTATTAGCTCTGATGAAAATATTGTCTAAAACCATCAAGCATTCTGCAACATTTTTTTTATAAACAAAATTATCTAACTTGGATTTAAGAAATTGCAGAAAATCTCAGAAACCTCTTTACTTAAGAAACTCTGGTAAGAACTTCAGAACCTCTGAACTCCCTAGTACTATCTCAGGGGGAGCTTCTGTCTATCTGATCTATTTTTATTCATGTTTCATCTGCTAATTAAAGTTGTTTTGTCATCATCAAAAAGGGGGAGATTGTAAGAACAAAAATTGTGATACAACAGATTCCTTGATTTTGATGATAACAAAGGATGAAACCAAAAATGGCACCCTAACGAAAAGTTTCTAAGTGTGCAGGACTCTGATGACATCATCAGATAGAGTACCAGATCAGAAGTATATTATCAAATGATCAGAAACTCTGAAGAAGAAACAAGTTCAAGAAAGTCAAACTCTGAACTAAACAACAAGTATCAGAAGCATCTTAACAGGAAGTAAGTCCTAGAACCTCTGACTCTGAACAACGCTTTCTGAAGAATCTATTTAGATCAACATCAGAAGCAAGATTCCAAGGTTCTCCAGAAACACAAATACTCTGATTATGGATTTGCTAATCATGAAAGAGTAACGTTGAAGACAAGTAAAGATTTTCAAATGGATTTCCTAATTGAGAAAGAGACGTTAATCTCCAATCTCAATAAAGAAAATACTACTTGTGGTAAGTAGTCATTTCAAGAAGAAAAAGTCATCCTGCATTAGCTAATTATGTGATGGCGTAACTTCATCTCAATATCCACCAGTTTCAACTACTACTTCAACTGATCTATATAAAGGATTGAAAATCAATTTTCAGTAACACACATATACGAGGAAAAATCATACTGAAACATCAACAAGAAAAACACTCTTGCTCTCTATCTTCACGAAGCTTTTGCTTATTACGTGAAAAACTCTTGTTCTTAATTTTGTAATACTTGCTTTCTTAGAAGCACTCTAGTTTACATAAATCCTTCTTCTATTGTTTGTTGATTTCCTCAAGTGACTCTGTGTAGTCTGTATACTTGAGAGGGCTAAGAGATTTTGTATCTTAGACGTTGTTTGTAATCTTTCAAGATTAGTGGATTAAGTCCTTGTTGAAGGCGAAATCACCTTGGCCGGGTGGACTGGAGTAGCTTTGTGTTATAAGCGAACCAGTATAAAATCCTTGTGTGATTTTCATTTTGAAAAGCGCTTATTTTTCCAAACAATTCAAACCCCCCTTTCTTGTTTTTCTCACCTTCAACAACGCCTTTACTCAGTCCACATGAACGGATTCCTTCAATCTCAGTGCTAGCTGCTACAATGAAGGCTTTGAGTGAGTGAGAGTGAGAGAGTGAGAGAGAGAGAGAGAGAGAAAGAAAGAAACGAAATTTCATCTAATCAAATGCTTATGCACAAGGGTTCTATTTACAAAACCACTTGTGTGGGCTGCAAGCTAAAAAGCCCACTTAAGTGTATGTGGCCTATATCTTATGATATACCAAATCACTTAAGCACATGGTACCTTACCATATTTCTTATTCTACTTAAGTGCACCGTACCTTACGATGTTCTATAATTCACTTAAGTGCACCGTATCTTACGGTGTTCCTTATTTACTCTATCTTTCATCAATCCTTCCTTTTGTGTGTGGCCCTGTAGGTTTTCGCGATATTGGCAATTATATTAGATCACATATTTAACATAATAAACAGGGAGCGGTATCTAGAAACACATCACTGCTACCCAAGACATGAAAATGTCATGTGATCTGACAAATCCTTTTGTGATAATACTTATGTGTACAATTACCCTTTTGCCCTTATGTCTATATTGAACACAAGGCATATATCGTGTCATCCTTGTCCAGTTCAATATTGGGCCCTTAGACATTCATCCTGTTATGCAGGATGGGTAAATTCCATATAGGTCACTCATGTCCCTCAGCATGCTTCGTGAAGTACCCATCAACTGTCTTTATGGTCATCCAGTTATGGACATCGTTTGATCAACAATAAAGCACTCAACTCTACATCTAGGGCCCATAGTAGTTTCAAGTTGAAGGGTGGTATAAACCACTATCACCATGAGAATAATATATGACACTTTGCATAACATTCTATATAGTATTCTCATAGCGGGTCAATTCAGTATAAATATTACTCCTAATATTCATACCTATGTTCAAGACTTGATAACTCCTTATCCATGATCCATGAGATGTTATCATCAGTCTATATACATAATAGTCTTAATGCTTTAATGTTATCCCACTTCACAACAAAGCTCGACTACGAATACTTTAAGAATAATGTCCTTATGTTTAATGGGATCTCATGATTATTAAGTCACACTTGATACATTAAACGGAATAGCTATTCTAGGGACTTTATTAAACAAACATAATAAAGAAAAAAGCCTTTTATTATTAATAAATAATTCGATACAAGTATCAAAAGTATTGGCCTCTAGGACTTACACCAACAGTGTCGTCAGATTTTGTCACATGGTAATTGTTGGTGAAAGGGTGGAGGAAGGTTTAAAAAGTGGTTAAATTCAAGGAGGTTCCAGTACCTTACTTCTAATACCCATATGTAGCAACTACATAATATCCTGTTATACCTTATCGACAAGTTATTTCGACTCTAGTTCCAGCTCAAATTCCTCAGCACCAGGCTCCGCAACCTCAATATCATTAAAGGAACCAACAAAAAAAAACAATCAACAGCTCCAGGGTCAACAACAACCGAATCTACAAAGGCCTTATCGACCATACAACGATGCGGATATGACTCATATCCCCATGAAGTATACTAAATTGTTGCCTTATCTAATCCAAAATGGAACGGTTGTACCCAGATGACCACCGCCAATGCCAAAGCCTCACAAGCCTTGGTATGATGATAATGCTAGGTGTGCCTATCATGATAACTCTGAAGGTCATACAATGGAAAATTGACGCACTTTCAAGCTCAGAGTTCAGGAGTTGGTAGATCAAAAGATGTTGTCCTTTACTGATATGCCAAATGTAGGGAACAATCCTTTGCATAGACATGGTGGTCCAGGTGTCAATGTTGTAGAAATATTTACTGATGAAAGCTTGATAAAGGATGTGTTCGAAGTAAAAGCTCCATTGGCAGTAGTTTACGCAAAGTTGGATGAGGCAGATTTGATCAAAGGGGTGCACGACCAATACAAGGTGTGTTTGTCTACACCAGATCAATGTGATGAATTCAAGACTTATCTTCAATGTTTGATGGAACAACATGTGATCCAATTTACCAAAACAAATAATGATGAAAGTACTTATGTGATTATGTCCATATTTGACAAAGAGAAACTTCCCAAGCCTTTGGTGATTCCTTGTCAAAGGAATACCAATACAACACCAGTGAAGAAAATTGAACCGATGGTTATCCATGTTCCATCTTCTTTCTCATTTGATAGTACCAAAGCAGTGCCTTGGAACTATGATGCCACAGTCTATGTGGGCGAAAAACAATGGTCCTGAAAGCGCCTGACATGATCAATATTTCTGGAACCAGTGGGATAACACGAAGTGGAAAAATATTATCTCCTGAAGTACTCAAGAACAAAACGAGTGAGACAATGGTTGAACCACCCAAGGGGAAGGGGGTAGACCCTATAGAGGCAGGAGAAAGCTCGTCTAAGAAGGAAATATTCGCAGAAGATGATAGAGATTTCCTAAAGATTATCAAGAAGAGAGACTACAATGTCGTAGATCAGCTCAACAAAACTCCATCAAGGATCTCCATCCTATCTGTACTTATGAGTTATGAGGCTCATATGACTACTTTATTGAAGTTCTTAAACGAGGCTTATGTTACAGAAGACATCAGTGTCAACCATTTTTACAACATGGTTACCAATCTCAATGCAGGAAGTTGCTTGATGTTCACTAATGATAATTACCCAATAAGCGGGAACATAACAATAATCTTATTGCTACTGTGGCCTGACATGCTGCTATTGGTCAAGACTAATAATGAATTTCATAAAATAATCACTAAAGTCCTAACTGCTATCAATGTAGTCCAAGGGCACTACTATCATCAATGGAGCTCATAGGACATTCATTGTAATCCAAACGAAAAGAGGTGCATTGCTGCTTCCACCACAACTTAGAAGAGTAATTGAAATGAAGAGGCAAATACTAAAAGATAATTTTGAAATGATGGAGAGGCAAAGACCAATGGATAATTTTGAAATGATGGATAAATAAAATGTAACATCCCGATATTTTAATATACAATACATTTATCTTTTTAATAAATTTAATTATTTATTTACAATATTATGTATAAAGTGATTATATATATATATATATATATATATATATATATATATATATATATATATATATATATATATATATATATATATATATATATATATATATATATATATATATATATATATATTATATATATATATATATATATATATATATATATATATATATAAATTATTTATTTATGAATATTATTTTGATAAGGTAATAATATTGAGATTAATTTTAATTTTATAATTATCAATATTATATTTTTATTTATATTTTAATTTTAATAATAATATTTTAATTATAAATAAATGGATGTGTATATAATTTAGTTTTGTAAAGAGTAGAAGTAAACGGGTGTGAATTAGTAAATAAATGGATCAAGCCTATTTGTATTTTAATAATTTTATAAATATGATAGAATTTTAATATAAATATTTTAATAATAGTATTGTAATTATAAATAAATGAAATAAATAAGTGGATCGGTATGTAATTTAATTTTATAAAGAGTAGAAGAATGAATTAGGAAGCAAACAAATAAATAAATTAATAAATAAATAAAATCTATTTTTCTCAGAAAACATGCTAAATTTTAGTTGTCATCACATCAACTATCAAAGAGAGCAAAATTATGTTCCATAATCAAATTAGTTGTCGAAATATTCTTCGTTTTATTCTAAAGTTTAGTATGTAATTTCCTTCAATTAATTAGTTAAAATTTTACATTCATTTTATTTTTCTTCATTCTTTTATCTCGTTAAAATATAATTTTCTCAATTCGATTAATGTCATTGTTTTGGTCTATCTTCGTTATTGTAACTTCGATTTATGCAAAATCAACGCAAAACACTTGTGTGAACATTATCGATATTCTACTCAAAGTTAGTTTCTGTTTTGGAGTAAGTTTTCTTTATCTAATTTAAAATTGGCATTTTTATTTGTTTTAATTTTTATTTGTAAATTATCAAAAACGAAACAATTGAAGGATGAAAAGTCAAAGAAAGCGAAAATTCTGCATGTGAACTCGAATGATAAAGATAAGATTTTGTTCATGGTGATCTTTAAATGAGGTTGGGAAGAAAAATGGCAAATGTATAAGGACTCTTGATCATACAATAATGAAATTAGGCTTGAAAGTAAGAATCATTAGGATATTGATATTCTATTTGAATGGTTTAAGAAAAGAAATAAAATTTCTAATAATAAATAAAATATTATTTATATTTATCATTTAATTTTGTATGTAACAAAGAATATATATATATATATATATATATATATATATATATATATATATATATATATATATATATATATATATATATATATATATATATATATATATATATATATATATAATATATATATATATATATATATATATATATATATATATATATATATATATTACATTTGTATCATTATGACATGACATATGCATTCCCGCCACTTAAGTAATTATACAATTATATAATATCACATCATCAAGCACGTGACAAAAAAATCAATATTTTAATAACAATGATACTGTTGAATGTATTTAAGTTTACTTTTGCATTTGAATTTAAGTTAGAAATCAACATTCAAGTTAGTTTAGCTTTGAATTTTATTTGTATTTAAATTTACTTTTGCATTTGAATTTGAGTTTGCTTTAATATGCATTTGAGTTTGAGTGAATCTATAAAAACCCAAAGTTAGTTGGAAGTTTGTAACAAATTTGGACTTTTGCATTTTGAGATTAGAAAGTTAGTTACACAATTCTCTCTCTCTCTCTCTCTCTCTCTCTCTCTCTCTCTCTCTCTCTCTCTCTCTCCTCAATTTTCTATAATTGTTCATCATCTTCTTCATTCTTGTGCATTGTTAATGGAGGTTCATTGTTGAACTCAGACAATTGGTATCTAAAGCTCGGGTTTGATTCTTAGGGAAACACGAGTGTAATGAGGTATGTGATTGATTTCGGTTGTGAAATTCGCGTTGAATTGAAATTCGAAATTGGAAAGAATCATAGCTTGATTCTCAAGGTTTGGGAAATACGAGTGTCAAAACAAAGATCAACGGACGAAACGTGACTTGAACACAAAGCTTCCAGGATTCAACAAAAAGAACTGGAATCGGTGGTCGATTCAAATGCGTGTGCTCTTTGGAGCTCAAGATGTTCTTGAGCTCGTCAATGAAGGTTACACGTCGATTTCAGAAAATGCAACAGAAGTGCGAAGAACTGCACAACGATAAATAAGGAAGGAGGATTAGAAGGATTTGTTCTATATCCATCATTATGTGGATACAAAGGTGTTTGAAGAAATTGTTGATTCGACGAATGCGATGGCGACGTGGGATACACTAGTACAGTGCTATGGTGGTGACACATCAGTGAAGAAAGTAAAGTTGCAGTCCTTACGTAATCAATATGAAAATGTTAGCCTGAAAAACAATGAGAAGGTGCCCGATTATATTTTCAGAGTGATTGTGGTCACGAATGAGATAAAGTCTTGTGGAGAAATGCTCTCTGAACAAGTAATCATTAAAAAGGTATTGAGATCTCTTACTCCTCAGTTTAATTACATAATTGCAGCCAAAGAACACCGATGACTTCTCGGTAAGTGTACCGATAGTGTCGCAGTAATAAAAAGAGTATCAAACCCACAAGGACCGCTATTTAACATGTACAAGTATTAAAATTAAGAATGGGGGGGGGGTCAAGTTTGCAGTTGAATTTAGAGAAAGTAGTCAGGTTTTGCCTAGAATCCCCTATTTCTCCCCTGTTGATGTCTAATTCATTACATAAATCAAGCATCATTATATTTCCACGGCGAGTTAACAAGACCACTATACTCAATCTCTTGGTGTATATCTCACTGATTCCTACTAGAGGTCTCATATCCCTATTCAACCGACATAAGTGAAATCAAACGATGATATAGTAGTAAAATCATACGATGATACAATACGTTAACTCTAAGGCCACTACTCGAGGTGTCATATCCCTATTCAATCACATAAGTATGATAATTGACCCTAAAGGGATTTCGAAGACTATCCTCAAAGATACACTTGTACTAGCCTCGATCAGACTTACTTCGAAACTAGTGTTGGATAAAGGATTAGATTTCTTGATATCTTCTCCCATATTTCCATTCACGATTAGCGTGGGTAGAGTCTAGTATTTCTTCCTTGTTATACTATCTCCAAATGAATTGGTGGATCTGGGTGTTTAACTTGCTACACTGGGCCTAATAAAGACGTCTCAAACAATGTTCATACCCGAAATTACCAAATATTTGTTATTTCGCGAGGGCAAGCTATCAAATTATCAAAGGCTAATGGATTAATATTTCCATCATAGGTATTTAGATCGGACTGATGGAATTTTGATTTCTCGAACGCGAGGGTCGGAAGTTGTCATGGGAAGTCCATCATCTATGAGGTATCTAATAATCGTTTTCCCAATGATAGAGACGGTGAAAACTAGCAGAAACCCCACACTTGAGGCTCTCTATGTCTTCTCGCTTGTCAAACATATTAGTGCAACTTGATATTCGTTTCACAGTTTAGTATCAGTTGCCATTTAAAAGAGGCGCTCCAATGACAGATAGTTGCCCAATTTCGCGGTGTTGCAGATCTCAATGGTGACGATTAAATATGATGAAGTAAAATCAGAGTATCCAACTAATCTTCTTATTAAAATATGTTGGTTGGTCTTCCCTTTTCTCTATTTCGATAGAGATGACTTTAAATCGAGAAGAATATTCTTGTGGATTTTCTCAAGAATAAGGAGTCAATTTCCATAGACTATGTCATTGTTCTATTCCAGAACCAAAATATATGTATCTTAATGGTGAGGAATCATGAATTGATGATGTTAGTCTCTAATACGATAACGTGAGGTGGACCGACAAAGTTAACACTCCAACATCTAACTCTGTTAAAAATTCAAGATTGATGTAGTAAAACAAATGAGATCATAAAGTGTATCTTCAATATCATGTAAGATAACTTTTATATATTGAGTCGTTTTGAGTAGATTGGTATTGGATTGAGCCTTTTTTGGGCATTTGCCCTGCCCAGAACATAATCTAATTTAATAACAAAAATAAATTCTAAAAAAAATCCTTAAATCAAAGTCATATATAATATCCTATGTTAAATGCTAAACAAAAGCTTAAACAAAAATATAATTTATGTTTCTTGGACAAAAAAAATCCTAAAAAAAATAAATTAAAGGGTCAAATATGTTTGTGGTCCTCCTAAATATCTCATATTTCACTTTTAGTCCTTCAAAAAAATTCCTTCAAAGAATAATCCCGGTCCCTCTTGCTAAAACTGTCTCTAAAATCATCGCTAATTCAGCCTCTAAGTAGTAAACCGTCGCTAAAACTATCGATAAGTTGTAAAAATTATCACTAAGTTGTAGAAAGGACCAAAAATGTTAATGAAAAATTTTAGGATGATCATTCTTTAAAGAATTTTTTTGAGGGATTAAAAGTGAAATATGAGATATTTATAAGGACCACAAACATCCCTGAATTAAATTTTAGACATAATTAAAAATTTTCTTGTTGAAATAATACTACAATCTCTGAGTGTGATTCCCCCAATCGGCTTCCTCATATGCATTAATCCTAAAATCTAACCTCTCTGCAGATAGTCGTGAATTCTTTTCACTAAGGGTGCAACTTTCTCTCCTGACACTAGGTGTACCGTCCTCTACTACACCATGAAATTCAAGTTAATTTTGGAAATTCAAGATAATCTTAGAAATGCAAATTGACTTTGGAAATGCAAATTGATTTTTGATAAACCAAATTAATTTTGAAATTCAAATCAATTTTTAGAAACAATTTTTTTTACTAATGGGCCATGAATAGTCATTCGAGAGTTGGCCCACTTATCCTTTTTTTTTTGTTACAGCACTAATATACATTATTAAACCCAAGTAAGTTCAGCCCACAATTCCATGCTGCCACCAATACCACATTCTGTCAAACATTCTCCAATTAACCAAACAACTGAACTAACTGACCACTAAACAAGTTAACATGCTGACTCAACTCATCTAATTGGCCTAACCAGTAACAAACTGATGACGGTTCAATCAACAATCCAACAAGTCAAGACAAGACTGTTTCATTCAATTCTCCCACTGCAGCTAACAAGGCAACAGTTAGTCAACAATTAACAAAGCCATCTCATTAACTATCTTCCATAACTCATTTCACTAACAGAAAAACAAATTTTGCTAACTAACATGATTCACCTTTTCAATTAAAGACCAAATCAATTCCACCTTATGACCATCCAAGCTCTTCAACTTAGTTCCTATTCGCAGAACCGAAAACGAATAATCCCACAACTCCATTCCAAGCCATCCCAAAGCTAACGTAATCCCGACCTGGAAAATCAATACGACGTTCATAATATGGTTTTAAGCATTAACCATGATGAAACTAGCCTAATCACTTGACCAATTTCCAGCTACCTTCAGTTCACGAACTACACCCGACAACGCGGTTAACCTCACTTTTGAGCGGACCTGCAGTCACGCCATTCGCACCAAGTTGGAAGCAAGGAGGTGAGGTGAATCTCGTCCAGACGCACACCAGACGACACGTTTGCAGCAGTTAACAACCAAAACAGACGTGCAGCCGATTTCCATCAACCTGCAGAAGTTGGAACTCCAACACCGGTATCCATTGAAACCAATACAAACCAAAGGAACCTATTGCGCTATGGCTTGTAAGGTGATGACAGAAATATCCAGCTGAATTGAACCTTACAGAACCTTGCAACATACCTGCGATGGAACCAATACACGGTCAGCGTGTAATCCAACATTAATAATTAATTTAGAATCAATTAACGGTAACCTGACTCATTAGTTTCGTATTAACGAATAGCTAACAGGATGTTCATAAAATTAACTCAGTTAGCATGTGTCCCAACTTAACTGTAACAACAAAGCCAACATTACGATCAGCTCAATACAATTAACAGGGAAAAGTAGAATGACAACATTTTACCGTTTAACAGAAAACTGAACATTCCATTTAAAAACCAAATTCTCTCAATTCTAACCAATTGTCAAAAAAAAAACTGATTTTCCTCTACCTAAAAACAGATAATTTTCCAAAGCTCCCTCTAACCGTCTAACCGAACTAACTAACTAACAGTTTTTTCATTTCCAACTGACAGAAATATTTCAATGTGAATTTGAGTTTCATTTTGCTCTTCATCTTACTATTTGTGTATTTATTGTTGTGTGATTCTAAAGTCCAAGGGAAATTTGGATTTCTATATGACATTCTTTTCTATTGGATTGCAGCCTATTGGTCATATCTTTTCAACTCTCAATTTTTAAATTTTATGCTTAAGATTAGTCTATTCATCTCCTCCCCACTTCTTTAATTTCAAAATATCTCCCTCCTTTTAAAAGTCTTCTTTGCTTGTGTTCGTTGATTTCTAAACTTTGACCACTTTTTGCAAACTAGAAACTTTAATCTTATGTCATTGCATTTTCAAACTCATTTTCTTAATCAAAGTTGTAAATGAACTTAACTATACTTGACTTAAAATTTCAAAAGTCAGAAAGAACTAACACTTATTCAAACCATTTTTAGACCTTTGTGCCTTTCAAACTTAAATTTTTGTTAAAAGTAATGCATTCACTTTGAAATTGATACCACGAACTACGAGGTTTTGATCCCTCATTTTTATGTTGGTAACGTAGACACAAGTCCGAAGATCTTGTCAAACACAAAAATATAATTAATGAATTCTTTTCTCATCCCCGCACTCTTTTTATTTGCAAACATCATTTGTACAAAAACACATATGCGCACAAGAAATGGCTTCCTAGGAGTACCAAGGATATTTTGGGTGCTAACACCTTCCCTATGTGTAACCAACCCTCTTACCTGTAATCTCTGACATTTTATTAGTTTTGATTTGAAAACTACTTATTCTTGGGTTTTGTTCGTACTTTTCCCTTCTCTCTAGGAAACAATAAAAGCGCAGTGGCGACTCTTGTTTAATTGATGTCTAGCTTATTCATAGCTTGATGATCATGAATTTACCACTACAAAAATTAAATGGCGACTCTGCTAGGGAGTAGTCTCCAGTGGGTTTAGCCTACTTTTTGTGTGTATATAATTGTATATTTGATGTATGTATATTTGTTTGTGTGATATAATCTGCTTGTTGTGCTTGGTGGTCTCTAAGTGGTGAGATAAGTTCTAACCCGAACTTGAGTGCAATTAAGATAAGAGAATGGTATAATCATGTTCGACTTGTGTGGAGTAGTCCTTAACAAGTTGGCTTGAGACCCATATACTCAGTGGAGACCCTTTTGGATTTGGGAATGTCACACAAGTATTTGTGGTTAGGCATTACTATCTCTAATTTGGGGTCCGAGAAGCTGAGGACCATAGAACATTTAACCCCTCTTGGCCTATTTAGGACGTAGTGCGGAAACTGTTCAAGTGTAGACTTGATAACAGTTGTTACGCGATACTACACTCAGACGAGTTTCTCTTGAGAATATTATGGGTTGATGAGTCAGTCATCCTAACCTGTAATATCCGATAGATGGAATTAAGACTCTGGGAACTTTTTAGAACATGATCTACAGGTTTTTATCCTTAGTTCACTCCTTTGGGATGATTCTTACCCAGACTACATGCTCATGACTCACAACAAACCCTTGATTCTTGGTTGATTCAATCAAGTATTGTCAATATCAATGGAACTTGGGTGTTGATAAGGTGTAAACCATAATCCACCAAAATGGATGATTGATCTTGACAATGACTTGATTCATCCCTTGACCTTTGTTTGTTTGCCTTGTGTGTGATCCCTTATTCGTGATTGTTGCATTCATGCGCATCATGACATTCATCACACGAAAATTTCAAGGAACTGAGGTGTTATTTGCAAATATTTTCATACCATGGATTATGGATGAAGGAACACTAAGAAGTACAGTTTCAGATGTCCCGGCTTGAAAGAGTTAAGGAAGCTAGCATATTTTGTATTAGATCCCTTGGACTTCAAACAACGCCATGGGAAACTTCTTTCTATCTTGTCTGCTGATGTGGTTGAAGGACTTCTGAGTGTATTGGTTCAGTTCTATGACCCTCTCTACAATTGCTTCACTTTTCTTGATTATCAGCTTGTGCCTACGTTGGAGGAGTACGCCCATCTCTTGGGGATACCTGTTTCTAACAAAGTGCCTTTTAGTGGATTGAAAGAGATTCCCAGATCTCATTGTATAGTTGAAGCTCTTCACTTGAAGAAATCTGAGATAGAGGCTCATTGGATGAAGAAAGGAGGATTGTTTGGGTTGCCTTCTGATTTCCTTATCAAGGAAGCTACTGCCTTTGCTCAAGCTGGTAGTGTGGACGCTTTTGAAGCTATCTTTGTGTTGCTCATCTATGGACTAGCTTTGTTCCCTAACATCGACGGTTTTGTTGATGTTAATGTCATTAGAGTTTTCTTGATTGGGAATCATATGCCTACTCTATTAGGTGATATATACTTCTCTTTGCATCTAAGGAATTCTAAAGGTGGTGGAACGATTGTCTGTTGTATTCCTCTTCTGTACAAATGGTTTATTTCGCACTTGCCTCAGACACATGCTTTTGTGGAGAATAAACAATGTCTACGGTGGTCTCAGAGACTTATGTCTCTCACTAATAATGATATAGTTTGGTATGATCCTTCTTTGAGCAGTTTGGAGGTTTTTGATTATTGTGGTGAATTCTCTAATGTGTCTCTCATTGGTACACAAGGAGGAATTAACTACAACCCTGCTTTGCCTCGTCGTCAACTTGGGTTCCGCTTGAGAGACAAACCAAATAACACCTTGTTAGAAGGTCTTTTCTATCAAGAGGGTAAAGATCCCCAACATTTGAAGCAGAAGATTGTGCATGCTTGGCATAATATGCATAGGAAAAGAAGATCCGATCTTGGTCCACGCAATTGTGTAGCTTTGGAAGCTTACACTCTTTGGGTGAAGAAAAGAGCTTTGGAGTTGAAGATGCATTATCCTTGTGAAAGACATATGTCTATGGTTGTGGTTAAGCCTTTAACTTTCCCCAACCAAGATGTAGAGGAGTTGGAAGACGCACTCACCAAGATGAAACAAGATAAGGATATATGGGAAGAGCGTTTCCATCCTTTGAGCAGAAAGCATGAGGAGTTGCAGCTTGAGTCTAAGGACAAAGATGCACTCATTGAGCTACTTGAAGACCGAGTGAAAAAGAGATAGAGAGAGTCGGAGGTTTCATCTTCCTCTAGTATGCCTTAGCCTTCCGTCGCTTGGAAGAAGATTGTTGATTAGCTTGTCCTCGAGAAGACTCAGATGAAGGCTTCTTTTGAGACTGAGATCCGACGCATTCGAAGGAAGTACGCGCCTACAGCCAAATCTTTTGACATTGTTGTTAGGGATCCTTAGGATGATTAGTCTTCTTTTCTCTTGTATTTTTCATTTGGTTTCTGAAATTGTACTCAGTGTAATCCTTCCAATTATATAAATAAAAGAGATTTTTATGGTTATATCAAATTGTTGCAATTATTGTTATATATATATATATATATATATATATATATATATATATATATATATATATATATATATATATATATATATATATATATATATATATATATATATATATATATATATATATATATATATATATATATATGCAAATAATATAGTAAGTTCCTTGAAAATAAAAATAATCAAGCATTTCATTTCATGCATCATTTGCATAAGCAGGTTTCTCTTTCGCCAGATATATCATTGGTGTTTCTTCTATGCTTCAGCCAAG
Source organism: Lathyrus oleraceus (assembly GCF_024323335.1). Taxonomy (NCBI): domain Eukaryota; kingdom Viridiplantae; phylum Streptophyta; class Magnoliopsida; order Fabales; family Fabaceae; genus Lathyrus; species Lathyrus oleraceus. Next base: position 5,469,104 of record NC_066580.1, read on the forward strand.
CTGACTCATCGATACAATACTCGCGCCAATCACTCTAGAATCATGGAACATCTTGAGCAAGAGAATAGAGACTTGAAAGAGGAGATCGCCCGCCTGACTGCCATGTGTCGCATCTCGAAAAATACGATTCCTCGCGATGGTCGCGGAAAAATTTATGTTCGAACAGAGTCGCCACCGAACTTTATTTATCCCAATGAAGGGATAGGAAAATATCGATAAAACCTTTAGGAAATGGAATAATGGTCGTCGCAACCATATTCAGGTTCGGGAGTGGATTACATAAGGGGAGGGTGTTAGCACCCCTTACGTCCGTTGTACTCAACGGGAACCTTTTAGTTCTTATTTGCGTTTCGAGTGTTAATTTATGTTTGTTTGTTATCTTTGGGTTATAAAATATTAAGAATAGAAATGAATGAGAACCTCAGAAAGGAGAAAGGGGAGGTTTTTTATTAGTGTGCTCGCGAAGATACAACAATCTCCTGCCTACGTATCCTTAAATAAGGAAATCAGAGCATTCGTAGTTCGGGGAACTACGGTTTGTTGGTGTCTTTTAATGAACGACTGTTTAGATCGCGTTCTAAAGACTAAACATTGGCTTGTCTACTCTCGGCGGAGGCTTAAGCACTAGTTTGTTGTGCGCGTTAGAAAGGATTAAATAGTGTTCTTTTTACAGAGAGTTTTGGTCACACGAGGGTGACAAGTTGGATTAATATGTTAGATATTTTGATTGGTTGATATGTTTTTGGTTGGATGACGATTACTCGGATAGTCGAGTAAGACAACTCGTATCCTAATAGTCGGGAAAGGGAGTAGAAGACTCTAGACCACTTTCTTTTTCATCCTCAATTATGGAAAAGATTTAATAATAATTAAAGTGTCTTGAACGGATGACGAATACTCGGATAATCGAGTAAGACAACTCGTATCCTAATAATCGGGAAAAGGAATAGAAGACTCTAGACCGTTTTCTGTTTCATCTAAATATTTATGAAAACTAGATTATATAAGGTTGACGTATTTTAGCGTGAACGACAAATACTTGAACGACTGAGTAAGACAACTCATATATCCAAGCATTTGAGAAGAGGAATTGAAGACTCAAGACCATCTCCCTTTTCGTATAGTTCGTTATGAAAATGATTTGATTAAGCATGAGTTGGTAAAAAATGACAATTGTTCGACTGACCGAGTAAGAGAACTTGTGTTCAAACAACTGAGGAGTGAAATTGAAAACTCAAAGTCAACTCCCTTTTCATTTAGCTTATTGTGAAAATATTTCGATTTAATCGGAGTTTGGAAGTTGGTATAGGAACGACAATTTTTGGCTAACCAAGTAAGAGAAATTGTATTCAAATAGTCGAGGTGAAAAATTGAAGACTCAAAGTCATCTCCCTTTTCGTTTTGTTATTATAAAAGGATTTGATTTGTTTGTACTTAAATGAATTAGAAATGACGACCATTTGACTAACCAAGTAAGAAAACTCGTATTCAAATAATCGAGGAGAGGAGTTGAAAACTCAAAACCACCCCCCTTTTCATTTTCAAATGAAGAGTTGTTTAGATGTGATTAAGTATTTTAATTTAACTTTCGATGTCGGATCGAGGTTTTAAAATTTGCATTCTTGTGAATGAATTGAATTTATTTGGTGAATAATCCATTTAATCGATTAATTAAAACTGAATAGGTCTCATTGTAAGAAAGCCCAAGAGTAAGCCATGTGAGGTTGATGGCGATGCTTTTTCAAGCGATCAACTTACAAAGGCATTTAAAATGGGCTCGACTTTGAATCGAGGATTGTACGATTTTGATGGTTTGGAAAAAAGTATCATTTGACGTTGAATCAAGGGTTTGCTTATTGATTGCGAAAGAGTGAGTGTTCCTAATGCCTAAGGAAGAGCTATCAAGCAATAAAAGATAAGAAAGCGAGTAAAAGCATACATCTGAAAGGGGATGGGGGCACATGTAAAATACAAGGGAGTGCGGAAAATAAAGTCAATCGAATGGAAATTAATCCTAAGATATAAACAAGTCCTAGAACTAGGGGAGCATGCAAGATTGAACTAGTTCTAAGTCTATGGGTAAAACATCCATTTCATAATTATGGTTTAATCGAATTAAATTTCTAATTATAAAGATCCTAATTAAAATTAATTCTAAATCTAAAACCTCATCCAAATTTCTAACTAAAGCTAATATTTCTAATTTTATTTCTAAGAATATTTCTAATATTTTCTAATTAACTTTAAAATTCTAAAACTATTATTTAATTCTAATTTTTTTATTCTAACCCAAACATTTTTCTAATTAGGATTTTAATATTTCTAACCTAACATTTCTAATTACTTTATTTAATTTCTAAATGATCTATTAAGTCATAGTTAAGCTAATTGATCAAATAATTGATCAATGCTATTTCTAAAGACCAATTAACAAACAATAATTAAAGAAAGAGGTAAATGTGGGCCTTGTACACGCGCGCTAAGCCCATTTAGAGATGAGGGACTCTGCCATGTGAGTGTGTATGAAGTTAGAACTCACTTTGGTGAAGTCAGAATTCCTCACCTGTTCAGCGAGTTGCTAGGAGAAAAAAAAACCAAATCGGCCGGGAGAAGAACCTTGCCATGTCGCCGCCGTCAGCGATGCCACAACGGTGAAACCGTCGCGCTCTCTGCTCTGACCTCCTCTAATCGCAACGGTAAACAAACCTCAGCGCCGATGCACGATCTCTCAGCAAGCGACGACAAGAATGGCGACTTCGTCGATGACGCCAACTTCGTGAATCCGGTGACCTCTTCGCACTAGCCACTCCTTCCTCTTACTTTTCTTTCACTATCGATTGGCTTCTGGTAAGGTGTGGTTATGGTGCTTTGGTTCAGTTATTTGGATCGAGTTTGAAGAGGGAGTAAGAAGATGAAGTTGTCGGCGATGATGCCTCCCGTCTCCAGATAAGCTTCGTTCTTTTGTTTTGTTTTTTAGGGTTTTGAAAAAATAGCTTTGTCGTGCGGTTACTGTTGTTGTTTTAGGGTTTTGAAAAATAGCTTTGTTGTGTTTATGTTCTTGCTGTGTGTTCTAGGGTTTTTAGAAGAAATCTCTTGCTGTGCATATGCTGTTATTCTTGCAAGTCCGTCTACTGTTAACCTTTTTTTATCTGTTTATGAAGAAGTTGTTAAGTCTTGAAAAAATTTCCCCTTTTTCGAATTTGTCATCCCAGTTTATGTGGGATTTGGTTTGTTCTGTTTTAAGCTAATGTCACAAGTGCTTTTTTGATGTTTTAAGTTAACCTTATGGATAAAGCTTCAAACTGAATGATTCACTTAGTTGTTTTTCAGCTCTCTAAGTGCTTTTGAAAAGTGCTTTTAAAATAAGCTATTTTTGTTTTCTGCAGATTACAGGTTTGAAGAGACTTGATGGAATGGAAGGTGGCTGCTCCAAGCTTTAAGACAACATGTTTTTTTGCGCCTAGGTCCAAAGGAGTGTTTAACCAGTCCATTGATTTTGGTCTTGGTTATTAGAATTAGGAACCTGTTTTTGCAGCAAATTCCACTTAGTCAGAAATGTAATTATTTAGTTAAATAAAAAAAATTTAAAAACAAAATGTATTTGGGCTATTATTGTAACTTATTGAACTAAAAGTCTAATGGCCATTGTAACTTGTTGGATTTGGGAAAGAATTGAATTATTAAAGTGTATTTTCTATTATTTGGAATATTGTTTGGAGTATTATTTATTTGTGCAATTAGTCTTTTTTTTTTAAATTTTAAATTTTGTCTTAACAATTTAATTGTATTAATCAAAAGAAAACTCTAAGCTATATCTTAAACTTAAAAATGGGTTGGGCCGAAAAATGTAATTTTAATGGATTTTCAACTTAGTTAACTTAAAAACATTAATAAAACATGCCAAAAGGTCTAGCATAAAACATGCTACAAAAAATGTTGCAATTTCAAACCTTGATCCTAAAAACCAATCCAATACTCATATATGTGGTATTTTGATATAAACTAAACACAATCATACTTAGAAAAGATGCAAGTTTAGTTTAAGGTTTTTTTTTATGAACGGTTTAGAGATTTGGTATTTGTTTGAAATGTGCAAATGGGTTTAATGACAAGTGATCATAAAAATAATCATGTCTCTTAATACTTACTAATACTCAAATGGACTTTTGGATCAGTGTCGTAAAAAGATTCAAACCACATTTTGCAACCTTAATCATGGACATGTCTATGTAAATGGGCCTTTTGAAATAAAGAAATATCATGGATTAAACCAAAATGGCCGGACAAAATTGGGGTATGACAGTTGCCCCTATTTAATTACCTCAAACCGGTAAATGATAATGACAGTAGTCTTTACGCATTCACGGTGGGAGATAATTAAATACAAGAAGACCCAAATTTTGTCCTAGGTAATGAAAGGAAGAAAATACAGGAAGAAAATGCGGTGAGAAATGGCAAAAGACATTATCCCACAGTAAAATGGAATAGTCAAGACTTTCTGTGAGTCATCAGAACAGTATCTTGGACATCTCAGTCGAGACATGTGGAGTGACATCCCTAGCTAAAACTCAAGATTTTTCAAGATGCTAGAGCAGTATATAAGAAAATCTGGCATGAGACTCTTCATATCGATGAAGCAGCATCTCAACAGTAAAAGTGAGATTCTCTATATCGAGTCGAAACAACATCTTATATGATAGAATTAAAGTATTCCAGCAAGGGAAAAATACTTTAATTGAATCTAAGACTTTCCGAGGATATTAGAGCAGTATCCCTAAAAAAAATTGAAATGAGACTCTTCATATTGATGAAGCAGTATCTCGAACAATAAAAGTGAGATTCTTTGTATCGAGTCGAAACAGCATCTTATATGATAGAATTAAAATATTCCAGCAAGGGAAAAATACTTTAATTGAATCTAAGACTCTCCAAGGATATTAGAGCAGTATATCTAAAAGAAATCTGAAATGAGACTCTTCATATTGATGAAGGAGCGTCTCAAACAGTAAAAATGAGATTCTCTGTATCGGATCGAAACAGCATCTTATATGATAGAATTAAGATATTCCGGCAAATGGAAAAATACCTTAATTGAATCTAAGACTCACCGAGGATATTAGAGCAGTATCTCTAAAAGAAATCTGAAATGAGACTCTTCATATTGATGAAGCAGCATCTCAAACAGTAAAAATGAGATTCTCTGTATCGGGTCGAAACAACATCTTATATGATAGAATTAAGATATTCCAGCAAGGGAAAAATACATTAATTGAATCTAAGACTCTCCGAGGATATTAGAGCAGTATCTCTAAAAGAAATCTGAAATGAGACTCTTCATATTGATGAAGGAGCGTCTCAAACAGTAAAAATGAGATTCTCTGTATCAGATCGAAACAGCATCTTATATGATAGAATTAAGATATTCCGGCAAATGGAAAAATACCTTAATTGAATCTAAGACTCACTGAGGATATTAGAGCAGTATCTCTAAAAGAAATCTGAAATGAGACTCTTCATATTGATGAAGCAGCATCTCAAACAGTAAAAATGAGATTCTCTGTATCGGGTCGAAACAACATCTTATATGATAGAATTAAGATATTCCAGCAAGGGAAAAAATACATTAATTGAATCTAAGAGTCTCCGAGGATATTAGAGCAGTATCTCTAAAAGAAATCTAAAATGAGACTCTTCATATTGATGAAGCAGCATCTCAAATAGTAAAAACGAGATTCTCTGTATCGGGTCGAAACAACATCTTATATGATAGAATTAAGATATTCCGAACAAGGGAATGATACCTTAATTGAATCTAAGACTTTCCGAGGATACTTAGAGCAGTATCTCTAAAAGAAATTTGAAATGAGACTCTTCATATTGATGAAGCAGCATCTCAAATAGTAAAAAGTGAGATTCTCTATATCAGGTCGAAACAGCATCTTATATGATAGAATTAAGATATTCCGAACAAGGGAATGATACCTTAATTGAATCTAAGACTTTTCGAGGATACTTAGAGCTGTATCTCTAAAAGAAATCTGAAATGAGACTCTTCATATTGATGAAGCAGCATCTCAAACAGTAAAAAGTGAGATTCTCTATATCGGGTCGAAACAGCATCTTATATGATAGAATTAAGATATTCCGAACAAGGGAATGATACCTTAATTGAATCTAAGACTTTCCGGGGATACTTAGAGCAGTATCTCTAAAAGAAATTTGAAAACAAATGAGATTATTCAAATTTGATGAAGCAGTATCTCAAACAGAGAGATGAGATTCTTCAGATAAATGAAGTAGTATCTCAAATATTCGTCTGTTGGGGGAACTTTAAGAAAAGACTCCTTTTGAGGGAGACATACTGGAAATGCTCTGCAGGGGGAAAAGCTCATAAGAGACTTTTTAGGGTAACCTCTTCTAGGGGAGCGATGATTGTAAAGAAAATTGCTGGGAATATCATTATTAATCGTAAAGTCGAAAAAATGATTTACTAAGATATAATCCCACGAGCATATGCAGGGTAATAACTTCATTTGGAAATGAGGAATGTCCAAGATATACATGAATGACCTTGGATCCTGTTATTTTATATTTGATTTTTGTATAATGTCCCACTTTAGGTGGGAATTCCATGCATGTGATGATGCATGAGATGTATGCAAGTATGCAATTTCGCTGGGGATATAATGTCCCACTTTAGGTGGGAATTCCATGCATGAGATGATGCATGGGATGTATGCAAGTATGCAATTTCGCTGAGGGTCCGAATGTGTATGAGAAGATGAATGAGATGAATGATCAATTCCTTGAGCTGCGTAAGGAGTTGAAAAATTTGAGGGGTAAAGACTTGTTTGGGAAGAGTGCTACAGAACTGTGTTTGCTCCCAAATGTGAAGATTCCAGTAAAATTCAAAGTGCCGGACTTTGAAAAATACAAAGGGAATACCTGCCCACTCAGTCATTTGGTGATGTATGCCCAAAAGATGTCTACTCAAATGGATAATGATCAACTGTTGATCCATTATTTTCAAGACAGTCTGACCGGTGTCGCTCTGAGGTGGTACATAGGATTGGATAGTGCAAGCATCTGCATATTTAATGATTTGGGCGAAGCATTTGTAAAGCAGAATAAATACAATGTTGATATGGATCCCGATAGGGATCAGTTGAGATCATTGTCTCAAAAGGACAAGGAGACATTCAAGGAGTATGCATAGAGATGGAGAGAGCTTACTGCTCAGATCACCCCTCCTTTAGAGGAAAAGGAGATGACTAAGATTTTTTTGAAGACCCTGAGCTCATTTTATTATGAGCGGATGATTTCCAATGCCCCCTATGACTTTATCAAAATGGTAAACATGGGGATGAGGCTCGAAGTGAAGGAGAAGAGCGATCCAAAATGCAACGGAATTTAAAATTTCTCCTTTAGTGATCCTTACGAATGGGCATGATCAGTGATAGAATCGTTACCTCTTGTGACGATTGTAACCTTTGATGCAGATCTACGGAGCGATCACGAACGTTGAACGATGACAATGCCTCTACTCAATCCACACGAACGGATTCCTTCAATCTCAGTGCTAGCTGCTACGAATGAAGGCTTTGAGTGAGAGATAGAGAGAAACGAAATTGCAACTGCACAAATGCTTCAACACAAGGGTTCTATTTATAGAACCACTTGTGTGGGCTGCAAGCTAAAAAGCCCACTCAAGTGTATGTGGCCCATATCTTATAATATGCCAAAATCACTTAAGCGCGTGGTACCTTACTATATTTCGTATTCTACTTAAGTACACCGTACCTTACGATGTTCTACAATTCACTTAAGTGCACCGTACATTACGGTATTCCTTAGTTACTCTATCTCTCATCAATTCGTCCTTTTGTGTGTGACCCTGTAGGTTTTCGCGGTATTGGCAATTATATTAAATCACGTATTTAACATAATACACAGTGAGCGGTATCTAGAAACACATCACTGCTACCCAAGACACGAAAATGTCATGTGATATGAAAAATCCTTTTGTGATAATACTTATGTGTACAATTACCATTTTTCCCTTATGTCTATATTGAACACAAGGCATAGACCGTCTCATCCTTGTCCAGTTCAATATTGGCCCCATAGACATTTATCATGTTACGCAGGATGGGCAAATTCCATCTAGGTCACTCATGTCCCTTAGCATGCTTCGTGGAGTACCCATCAACTGTCTTTATGGTCATCCAGTTACGGACAATGTTTGATCAGCAATAAGGCACTCGACTATACATCTAGGGTCCATAGTGGTTTCAGGTCGAAGAGTGGTATACACCATTATCACCATGAGAATAACTTATGACACTTTGCATAACATTCTATATAGTACTCTCATAGCGGGTCAATCCAGTATAAATATTACTCTTAATATTCATACCTATGTTTAAGACTTGATAACTCTTTATCCATGATCCATGAAATGTGATCATCAGTCTATATACATAATAGTCTTAATGCTTTAATGTTATCCCACTTCACAATAAAGCTCGACTACGGATACTTTAAGAATAATGTCCTTATGTTTAATGTGATCTCATGATTAAGTCACACTTGATGCATTAAACAGACTAGCTATTCTAGGGACTTTATTAAACAAACATAATAAAGAAAAAACCTTTTATTATTAATAAATAATTTGATACAGGTGTCATACCCCAAAATTCACCCTACCCCGATACAATTTTCATCTGATCCATGACCCTACTCCACATGCATACATTAATTATTTCTATAAAAAAAATTGGGTAACCGGTTACCCAAATCAGGGTAACCGGTTATTCAGACCAAAAACTGAATTTTTGGCCATTTTGGCACTGTGTAACCGATTACCCTAATTAGGGTAACCGGTTACACCTGCGTAGAAAGCAGAAATGGCCCTGTTTTTTACCCAGAAGACCCTTTGGTTCATCCACTTCAACCCCTTTGCTTCCCCTATAAATAGAACTCTATCCCCACTCATTTTTCATGCTTGAAAGCCACAAAACCCTGTCTAAATCACATTCAAGCTCCCTCTTTTCAACCTAAACCCTAACTCACCCAAACCCTCTTTTCTCCTTTGAAACCACCCAACCTCCATGTAAAAATCCACAAATATCTATACAAGAAAAACAGTAGCAAACTTGTGACCTTCACTTACATAATCATTCACCACCACCATATAAACATACACTTTCTTTCCCTTCCATTTTCCTACCACAACAACCATAGCCACCCCCTTCCAAGCTTTTTGCTTCATTCTCAAACCCAGGCACAACAACAACCTAGTTTTGACACCACAATCTTGGTAATATTTTGGACTCAAACTCCTTGATATTTTTGGTTTTGTTTTGTGTTTGAAAAATGGATTTTTACTCTTGGGTTGTATTTTGAGAGAGTTTTGAGTTAACTTTGAGACAAATGGTTTTTGTTGGGTTTACACCCTTTTGGGGGATTTTTTGCTCTTACTACCTTTTTATCCACCATTTTCAATCAAACTTTGTTTCTTGTTATCATTTATATTTATTGGTCGATGAGATCTATTAAATCATGGCCATGTTTGTTTAGAGTTGATTAAATCTTCAATACTTCAAACCTATTAATGGTTGATCAATAGATCATTCATGATACTTTGAGGCATTGATAGATTGCCTCTATTTCAACCATATTTGGGTCATTTGATACATAGATGAAACCATTTTTCTTTACATTAACTTGTCATTCTATTTGCTTATTGTTATTCTACTAACCACTAACCATTAACTACTAACTTCTAACATTTATATTATTGCACTTTACTTCCTTGCAATTTATTTTATTGTTCACTAACCATGGACTTAGGGTTGCATAACTTTCTTTGTTACAAATCTATTGTTAGTTGATTTTTCAATCATCTTCAATACTTTGAATCAATGATAAGTTATCCCTTAATGTGTCATTTACACTCACTAACCATTATTATTGTGATATTGTCATTCTTTATCTTGTGATTTACTTTTATGTCATTACCTTGTAATTTACATTCAAGTACTCATTATCATCATCGTTGTACAAACTCATCATGCATGTTTATTTACTTGTTATTTATTTTATTGTCATCATACATTAAAAATAACAAAAACATGATAAAATGGTAAGACCAAATATATTCACTCCACTCTTAATCAACTTGGACTTAAAGGATTTCATCTTAGGACCTTTGCTTGGAGGCCTTTTCATCACTCTTTGTGATACTTTGTAAACATTTGGATTTTCATCCGTAACTTACATGCATGTTGTAAGAATGGCATCATGGTACCACCTTAGGGGGACATGTTTGTAAGACCATTATCCTTTGTTTAGTTTAGGTCACTTTTGCACACAAAAGGTTTTCTCTTGGGCTACCTTACAATGAGGCTCTTTAATTTCTTGTTGGTTACTTTGCATTCATGTTGCATAAGCCAAATTTCATAATTAAATAAAACAAACCCTTGATTCAATGTCAAGTGGCATTTTTATAATCAAATTCAAAACACTTAATAATTACGATTATTATTGTGCGCCACGAGCTTTAAGTGGTGGAAAATGAGTGAGAGTGGAGCATTCCTACCCTTACTTTGATTATTTTGGACGCAAGACGCTTGGCTTGTTGTCTAGAATAATCACCTCCGCCCATAGACTTTAGTACAATATAATCACAAACATTCTTTCATAAAACCCTTATTCAAGGTAAAAACAATGCAACTCATCAAACTCATTTTTGCGCCTTAGGGCTTCATCCTGAAAACCCTTTTCTCAAAGGTAAAATCAACCAACACACAAACATTTTCTACTCCGAACTACGGAGCTCTGATTCCTCATCCCCGAATGAGTGATACGTAGGCACAAGGGCCACAATCCTTGGCGAGCACTATAATAACAAAAACACCCCCCTCTTTTCACACATTCTTTTGAAAAATAAAACAATAATAGATAAATCCCATGCATGTAAAACAACCCAAATGGTTTCCATGGAGTACCATGGACGTAAGGGGTGCTAATACCTTCCCCTTACGTAACCGACTTCCGAACCCAAATCTCGGTTGCGAGGCCGATTCCTTATTCTCTTTTAGCACTTCCCGTGCGCGTCTCTTTTCCGAGGGTTTTATCGACTATTTCCCCTCTCCTCTCCGATAGAGGTAAACTAAATAAAATTCGGTGGAGACTCTTCTGACTTTGCCTCTCTTTGGCATTCTCTTTAGTCCCGGTTTTGTTATCGTGAAATCCTGGTAGCGACAGCTGGCGACTCTGCTGGGAACACCAAAATTCCCTAAGCAAGTCTAGCCTAGTTTGGGTTGTTTCTCTTTTACGTACGAGGAGTTTTTATCTATTATATTTTTTTTTTGTATATATTGCCTTTGTTGCTAACCTATACGTATTTTCTTTGTTTGCCTGTTGGTCCGAAACTTTGGCTCTGTGACGAAGAATTTTTGGAAGCAATAATGATTGCAAAGAAAAAACCTTGTGTGAAAGACTCTCCACCCGAGTCTGAGAGTTTTGCTTGAGATAGGAGAAGTTGAGTAGTATTGATCCGCGAGGTGCCTTCCTCGTTAGGGTCGTACGAGAACCTCACTTAGTGGTAGATTCTCTTAAGGGGATTGATGATCGTCGTGCTTTCGGCGTAAACATCTTTTCTTTTACTAGAGTCAATGACCCTAAGACCCCTTTTAGAACCTTTAAAACTATGGCTAGCCTAGACCGATGGTCGCGTAGTATAGGCCACTGAGGTGCCTTCCTCGTAAGGGTCGATACGAAGATCTCACTTAGAGTAGATGACTTTGATGGAGCAGTCGCCTGGCAAGTAAATTGACATAAGAGGATGACAGTCAAGGAAGTCCACGACTCTAGGGGCAGTGTCTTACACCCAATATTCCAAAAGCCTTAGATCACACAAAGGGAGAACCTTGGTTTACTAAGCAGTCATTATTAACCCCATGCTTCGTCACGATGGTCCAAAACCATGAACCGATGCCTAAAAACCTGTGGAAATCTTCTCACCCATTCATTCATAAATAAACATCGCATTCATGCATCATTTGCATCTCATAAGCAAAACCTTATACCATCTTTTGTTTCTACCCCGCTAGCTGATTTCCCGACATACGCTTAGAACTAGAAGCATGTCTCAAGCCACCGTGGAAGAGCTCCAACAAGGCCAAGTTGCATTGAAGGAAGAGATCAGCCAACTAAAGACTCAGATGAGCTTGGTTATGGAAATCTTGCAAACACTATTGAAAAAGGAAGGAAATGCCACACCAACCTCCAGAATAGAAATGGTCTCCCCTATGCCTTTGTCCGGCTCCACCTTACATCATGAGTTGCCTCAGGGATACCATCCCCAATCCAAACTGCTGAGGTTTCTTAATCAACAATCAGTGTTCGCTCCTCAGCTAGCTCTGGGGAACCAAATGCAGAATCAGAATTGGTACTCAAGTGGAAGGCAAAACTCTTATGCTCAAAAAGGTCAGAAAAAATCAAAGAGGCCAGAGAAATAGTTCGACCCAATTCCCATCTCATATGGTCGAATTCTACCGCTTCTTCTCAACAGATCATTGGTGCAGTTAAGGGTACTAAGACCTCCTCCAACACATCTTCCCTTGAACTACGACATGAATTCTAGGTGTGAGTTCCACTCAAGAGCACCCGGACACTCGATCGAGATTTGTAAGGCTTTCAAATACAAGGTCCAGGAACTGATTGATTCAAAGGTTATCGCGTTCACACCAAACAACCTGGATATACTGAGCAACCTCATGCTGCCACATGAAGGCACTTTTGCAATGCCACAACCAGTGCCAATGGATGGGGAACAAGAAGCTGAATAAGAGCCTCCTTGGGGACTATCATACATAAAGTTCCTACAAGCATGATGACACCGATCTACGGTTGAAACAAGGCTAATCACGCCAGTAATTATGTTATCATTCATTTGTTTTCATGTGTAACTTTCTTGCTTGTCATTGTAATATTCACCCTTCAAAACTTGTTTTTGCAACAATGAAATGAATATGCATGTTTTAAGTCAATCCAATCGTGTTCACTCTTATCTTACTTTTGTTTTAAAATGAAACTTAGAAGGAGAATGACGAATGTAAGGTACAATAGCTCATTGCATGTATGCTTTTGAATAAACACCTTGCTAATGAGGTATGGCATTGCTTCAAATCCCCAAACAGTGGAGGTATAAGGATGATAATCCCTAGTCAACCCCTTTGAGCCTAGAAGTAGGAGTTTTCTTCCAAGCAGAGAAACCCTCACATCTTAAACCCGGGGCAGGGTAGTCTTCAGCTAATTTGACCACACGTTCAATTCTTAAAAGACAAAGCAGGGAGTGTCCCATTTGAGAATCAACCACATTCTAGGGAATGTCTTGTCTAAAGGACAACCACATCATTTCCCTCACGAGAGGTCGAAATCACAAATCCAATGGTTGTCCCTCGCCAACAAAACAAGTGAGACAGCCACAAACCCTTTCAAACCAAATAAACAAACGTTACATGATTTGTTCCATAAAAAAAACTCTAAAAAAGGGAGAGAGAAAAATTCCACTAAGTCGAAACTTGAAAACAAGTGGCTTAGGCAAAAATTAGGGTATCCCGATGGACTGTAAGCAAAAAAACCAATCCAGGCAAAATTAGGGAAGTCGAAAAAAAGCAGAAGAGGAATCAAAAACAAAAATCCTCAGCAAGAACAAAGTCGTGTGACTACAAACACAAAAACAGGAAGGCAAGTGATTGTTACTCCCAAAACCTTGTGGGTTCTCTTACTACCACTCCCATCATTCTAAGAGACGAACGTGTGTGTCAAACTAGTTGAACATAGGATTGAAGGGTATCAAGAAGAATGGGCGGGCTAAATAAATTTTTGAGCCATAAATCCTTTGTTTCTTAAACCGTGAACCATCCCACATTACAACCCTCAAAAGACCTAATTGAAGCAAGGTCCAATTTTAAAGCATATTGCATTGGAGCTTGTGTCAAAACTGACTCCTATTTGTTTTGCTAAGTATCGGTATGACTTTTGTAACTAGTGATCCATTCACTCTATGTCATCTTTTCAGTGGACATACTTAGATTTCTAAAAACTGACATAAACATAACATTAGCATAAATAGTTTTACTTATGAACGAGCATTGACATCAATAGCGTTTTCACAATGAACATGACTTGAGAAGTTTTGGTCACCCAAAAGAGGAAAATTTCATGAGGACTCCGATGAGCAAAGGTCATCCCCTTAGATTGATCTCACCAAGGAGGGCAAGGTATCTGAGAACTCCGTTGAGCAAGCCACTTCAAGATCCAGTCAGTCTGGGACAATCACGTCAAGATTAGGCAAATCTCTCCAAAGGCAGTTGGCCAGGGGCATTCCCTCAAAGATCAACCAGTCAGGGGGAAAATCCATTCAAGGTTTCATACCAGGGAAGACCACCTCAAAAGCATGATAAAGTCAAAACACTCCAAGAGATAGATGAATAGGGGTAGGCATACCCAAGACGTTGAGGCATATCAGATCAAGATCACTTTACCCATGGTTTGCTTCATAACTTGTAACTGGGGCAATCTATGTAGATACCTAACAGATTGGGGCAAGACTGGTCTTTGAGAGGAATCATTTCCTTATATTTTGGATTTTCTTGCTTAGATCAAGCATGGGGCATCAGAATATCCAGACCAAGCTCACTACGTCAGCCCAGTTCAAAGCAAATGTCGGGAAGTCATGCTAAACACATCATCCCATAATTTGTCAACAATGAGCCTTGAAGCCAAGCAAAAATATTTTCCAGTTTCAACCATTCTTGACCCACCTCATGGACATTTGTTGAACCATCCAAAACAATTGCATCAATCATTACGCAACAACCATGTTTCTTCACTCATATATATCATGCATCATGCATAACATGAAGCCCTTCCCGAACAAGAATAGTGAAGCCAAGCCTCACTTGATACCTTCCAAAGTCAAAGCCTACTTGGTAAACCCAAAAATCTAATCATCATCAGATCCAGCCTGATCCCATCCAAACCAAAAACCGTAAAGCCCAGTCGTTATTGGCACCTCCCAAAACAAATCTCTATCATTAACCATAAAGCCCAATCGTTATTGGCACCTCCCAAAACAAACCTCTATCATTAACCATAAAGCCCAATCGCTATTGGCATCTCCAAAACCGAAAGCCCACTCCATATTAGTCATCACTAGAAATAAAAGTCTACTTCGCTGGCATCTTCATAAACTCAAATCCAATCAACATTGGTACCCAGAAAGTCTCACCTCCCAAAAGGGAGATCAATCCAAAGACAGTCAATATTCATCTTGCATTACCACATGCACTGCATACAATAAACACACATGACCTTCTTTCAAAATAAGGAAGTTGCATATCAAAAAGTTCTCTCACAAAAATGAAAAATTCTCATTAACATGCACCACATGCATACATAACATAATCCTTCCCATCAACCCTTTGATGGGGACATAACTTGCCTTAGTTCTTTCCGTCAACCCTTTGACGATGACAAACTTTTTTCCATCAGCCCTCTGATGATGACATTTTACAACAGTTTCCTTCCGTCAACCCTTGACGATGTCACTCCATAGTGAAATTTCTTTCCGTCAACCCTTTGACGATGACAAACCCTTTTCCATCAGCCACCTGATGATGACAGTTATTTTCCGTCAACCCTTTGACGATGATATTACATGTTTCCTTTTCCACCAACCCTTTGGTGACGACATCAAACTTTTTTCCGTCAACCCTTTGACGAAGACAAATTCTTTTCCGTCAACCCTTTGACGATGACAAAATTACCTTTTCCATCAACCCTTTGACGAAGACAAATTATTTTCCGTCAACCCTTTGACGATGACAAAATTACCTTTTCAGTCAACCCTTTGACGAAGACAAATTCTTTTCCGTCAACCCTTTGACGAAGACAAATTACCTTTTCCGTCAACCCTTTGACGAAGACAAATTCTTTTCCGTCAACCCTTTGACGATGACAAAATTACCTTTTCCGTCAACCCTTTGACGAAGACAAATTCTTTTCCGTCAACCCTTTGACGAAGACAAATTCTTTTCCGTCACCCTTTGACGAAGACAAATTACCTTTTCCGTCAACTCTTTGACGAAGACAAATTACCTTTCCGTCAACCCTTTGACGAAGACAAATCACCTTTTTTCCGTCAACCCTTTGACGAAGACAAATTACCTTTCCATCAACCCGTTGACGAAGACAAATTACTTTTCCGTCAACCCTTTGACGAAGACAAATTACCTTTTTTTCTGTCAACCCTTTGACGAAGACAAATTACCTTTCCGTCAACCCTTTTGACGAAGACAAATTACCTTTCCGTCAACCCTTTGACGAAGACAAATTACCTTTCCGTCAACCCTTTGACGAAGACAAATTACCTTTCCGTCAACCCTTTGACGAAGACAAATCACCTTTTTTCCGTCAACCCTTTGACGAAGACAAATTACCTTTCCGTCAACCCTTTGACGAAAACAAATTACCTTTCTGTCAACCCTTTGACGATGACAAACTTTTTTCCATCAACCCTTTGACGAAGACAAATTACCTTTCCGTCAACCCTTTGACGAAGATAAATTACCTTTCCGTCAACCCTCTGACGAAGAAAAATTACCTTTCCGTCAACCCTTTGACGAAGACAAATTACCTTTCCGTCAACCCTTTGATGAAGACAAATTACCTTTCCGTCAACCCTTTGACGAAGACAAATTACCTTTCCGTCAACCCTTTGACGATGACAAACTTTTTTCCGTTAACCCTTTGACGAAGACAAATTACCTTTTCGTCAACCCTTTGACGAAGATAAATTACCTTTCTGTCAACCCTCTGACGAAGACAAATTACCTTTTCGTCAACCCTTTGACAATGAAAAACTCTTTTCCGTCAATCCTTTGACGAAGACAAATCACCTTTTTCCATCAACCCTTTGATGATGACACCCTTTTCCATCAACCCTTTGATGACGACACCCTTTTCCATCAACTCTTTGATGATGATCTCTCATTGGAAACAAAAATCCCTACAAAAATCCAAAAACCCAGTTGCAGTCCCACATGCATTGCATGCATCACTTCATGCATAACTTTTCCCGCCGAAACGGAAAGTCCCACTAAAGCCCAACCATACTTGGCACAATCCATAGACCATGCATTTGCATACCCCAGCAGCCCGAGCATATATCAACTTTCTGCATATATCGACATTTTACATACATAACATTGCATTATAACATACTCTTCATATTGGGGCAAGTATGTTTAGCGTAAGTTGGATTCAAGCCTTTCTCGAAAGTGCAAGGGTCCCCATGAACAACCCCAATAGTTTTCCCCAGAGTATCTCTTTTTATTTGCCTTTTGCAAATATTGTTGGCCCTTTGTCAGTACCTCGCCTTTTGCGAGACCCCTCTGCTTTTTGCAAGGGAAAACCCTGTTTTGCCTTTTTGCAAGCCTCCTTGTTGCCTTTTGCACGAGAGAGTTTACCTTTATCAACTTTGCATGTTAAGAAAAAGTGAGAGATTGGACGATTGACCTATTCTCTTATCGTTTGTCTTAAAACACCTGATGTAGGTTTGGCAAGTCCCAAGTGGTAGCCATATTTCAAAAAATTCATCCCCGCCGTTGTGCCTGAGGGATATAATGGGTTTTTCGTGCCTACCGTAAAATTTCCTCTACCTTGTGTATGATAACCACCATATCTATTCACCTACCTTTTGCAATTACTCCTGTGCCTTTTGCACACTTTCAAAAAATCAAACCTTCCCATTCGTTGCTAGGGATTGACACTTTTCAAACTCAAACCTTCCCAACCGTTGCTAGGGATTGACACTTTTCAAATTCAAACCTTCTCAGCCATTGCTAGGGATTGACACTTTCAAAATTCAAATCTCCCCAATCGTTGTTAGGGATTTATATCTTTAGATTTCAGGTATTCTAGCTATTACTAGGAAGCGTCACTGAACTAAAACCTCCCCAGTCGTTGCTAGGGATCTACATATTTAGATTTCAGGTATTCCAGCTATTGCTAGGAAGCGTCACTGAACGAAAACCTCCCCAGTCATTGCTAGGGATCTGCATCTTTGGATTTCAGGTATTCCAGCCATTGCTAGGAAGCGTCACTCAACTAAAACCTCCCTACTCGTTGCTAGGGATCTAACCTTCACAAATACCCATCACTTCATATCACATTCATTTCATTCCCAATAGGGTGAATGTTTGGATATTTTTATTTAATCCTCTCTTACCTTGGATGTGTGAAAGTCGTTGCTATCTAAACATTCAGGTTCGAGAAGATTAAATAGGGGCAGTTGTCATACCCAAAAATTCACCCTACCCCGATACAATTTTCATCTGATCCATGACCCTACTGCACATGCATACATTAATTATTTCTATAAAAAAAATGGGTAACCGGTTACCCAAATCAGGGTAACCGGTTATTCAGACCAAAAACTGAATTTTTGGCCATTTTGGCACTGTGTAACCGATTACCCTAATTAGGGTAACCGGTTACACCTGCGTAGAAAGCAGAAATGGCCCTATTTTTTACCCAGAAGACCCTTTGGTTCACCCACTTCAACCCCTTTGCTTCCCCTATAAATAGAACTCTATCCCCACTCATTTTTCAAGCTTGAAAGCCACAAAACCCCTGTCTAAATCACATTCAAGCTCCCTCTTTTCAACCTAAACCCTAACTCACCCAAACCCTCTTTTCTCCTTTGAAACCACCCAACCTCCATGTAAAAATCCACAATATCTATACAAGAAAAACAGTAGCAAACTTGTGACCTTCACTTACATAATCATTCACCACCACCATATAAACATACACTTTCTTTCCCTTCCATTTTCCTACCACAACAACCATAGCCACCCCCTTCCAAGCTTTTTGCTTCATTCTCAAACCCAGGCACAACAACAACCTAGTTTTGACACCACAATCTTGGTAATATTTTGGACTCAAACTCCTTGATATTTTTGGTTTTGTTTTGTGTTTGAAAAATGGATTTTTACTCTTGGGTTGTATTTTGAGAGAGTTTTGAGTTAACTTTGAGACAAATGGTTTTTGTTGGGTTTACACCCTTTTGGGGGATTTTTTGCTCTTACTACCTTTTTATCCACCATTTTCAATCAAACTTTGTTTCTTGTTATCATTTATATTTATTGGTCGATGAGATCTATTAAATCATGGCCATGTTTGTTTAGAGTTGATTAAATCTTCAATACTTCAAACCTATTAATGGTTGATCAATAGATCATTCATGATACTTTGAGGCATTGATAGATTGCCTCTATTTCAACCATATTTGGGTCATTTGATACATAGATGAAACCATTTTTCTTTACATTAACTTGTTATTCTATTTGCTTATTGTTATTCTACTAACCACTAACCATTAACTACTAACTTCTAACATTTATATTATTGCACTTTACTTCCTTGCAATTTATTTTATTGTTCATTAACCATGGACCTAGGGTTGCATAATTTTCTTTGTTATAAATCTATTGTTAGTTGATTTTTCAATCATCTTCAATACTTTGCATCAATGATAAGCTATCCCTTAATGTGTCATTTACACTCACTAACCATTATTATAGTGATATTGTCATTCTTTATCTTGTGATTTACTTTTATGTCATTACCTTGTAATTTACATTCAAGTACTCATTATCATCATCGTTGTACAAACTCATCATGCATGTTTATTTACTTGTTATTTATTTTATTGTCATCATACATTAAAAATAACAAAAACATGATAAAATGGTAAGACCAAAAATATTCACTCCACTCTTAATCAACTTGGACTTACAGGATTTCGTCTTAGGACCTTTGCTTGGAGGCCTTTTCATCACTCTTTGTGATACTTTGTAAACATTTGGATTTTCATCCGTAACTTACATGCATGTTGTAAGAATGGCATCATGGTACCACCTTAGGGGGACATGTTTGTAAGACCATTATCCTTTGTTTAGCTTAGGTCACTTTTGCACACAAAAGGTTTTCTCTTGGGCTACCTTACAATGAGGCTCTTTAATTTCTTGTTGGTTACTTTGCATTCATGTTGCATAAGCCAAATTTCATAATTAAATAAAACAAACCCTTGATTCAACCTCAAGTGGCATTTTTATAATCAAATTCAAAACACTTAATAATCACGATTATTATTTTGCGCCACGAGCCTTAAGTGGGGGAGAATGAGTGAGAGTGGAGCATTCCTACCCTTACTTTGATTATTTTGGACGCAAGACGCTTGGCTTGTTGTCTAGAATAATCACCTCCGCCCATAGACTTTAGTACAATATAATCACAAATATTCTTTCATAAAACCCTTATTCAAGGTAAAAACAATGCAACTCATCAAACTCATTTTTGCGCCTTAGGGCATCATCCTGAAAACCCTTTTCTCAAAGGTAAAATCAACCAACACACAAACATTTTCTACTCCGAACTACGGAGCTCTGATTCCTCATCCCCGAATGAGTGATACGTAGGCACAAGGGCCACAATCCTTGGCGAGCACTATAATAACAAAAACACCCCCCTCTTTTCACACATTCTTTTGAAAAATAAAACAATAATAGATAAATCCCATGCATGTAAAACAACCCAAATGGTTTCCATGGAGTACCATGGACGTAAGGGGTGCTAATACCTTCCCCTTACGTAACCGACTTTCGAACCCAAATCTCGGTTGCGAGGCCGATTCCTTATTCTCTTTTAGCACTTCCCGTGCGCGTCTCTTTTCTGAGGGTTTTATCGACTATTTCCCCTCTCCTCTCCGATAGAGGTAAACTAAATAAAATTCGGTGGCGACTCTTCTGACTTTGCCTCTCTTTGGCATTCTCTTTAGTCCCGGTTTTGTTATCGTGAAATCCCGGTTGAGACAACAGGTATCTAAAGTATTGGCCTCTAGAGCTTACATCGACAATCTCCCACTAGCACTAGAGCCAATCAGGCATACCCCTAATGCCCATAGATCTAGTATGACCATCATGCTTCTGTTGCGCAAGAGGCTTTGTCAGTGGGTCAGCAATATTGTCAAGTGTAGGTACTCTTCATACTTTCACATCTCCTCTATCTATTATCTCTCAAATGAGGTGATAACGCTTAAGTATGTGTTTGGATCGTTGGTGATATCTAGGTTCCTTAGCTTGTGCGATAGCACCATTGTTATCACAACAGAGACCAATGGGATCCACAATGCTAGGAACTATGCCAAGTTGACTAATGAAATTTTTGATCCAAACAGCTTCCTTTGCTGCACTTGAGGCAGCAATATACTCGGTCTCGGTTGTAGAATCAGCAACTGTATTTTGCTTTGAACTTTTCCAACTCCCAACACCACCGTTTAAGCAACACACATAACCAGACTGCCATCTAAAGTAATCTTTATCTGTCTGGAAGCTAGCATCGGTGTATCCAATTACAGCCAACTCTTCATGACCTCCATATATCAAGAATGAGTCCTTAGTCCTTCTCAAATACTTATGGATATTCTCGACAGCTACCCAATGAGCATCACCGGGATCAGATTGGTACCTACTCGTTGCACTTAAAGCATACAAGACATCTGGTCGAGTACATAACATGGCATACATGATAGATCCTATTACAGATGCATATGGAATCTTATTCATGGGATCCCTTTCTTCCTTAGTTGAAGGGGATTGTGTTTTTGATAGACACGGGCCATGTTGCATAGGTATGAATCCTTTCTTGGAATCATGCATATTAAAGCGTCTCAGCACTTTGTCTATGTACGTACTCTGACTTAGGCCAAGCAGTTTTTGTGATCTATCTCTATAGATTCTGATTCCTAATATATAGGCTGCTTCACCTAGGTCCTTCATAGAAAAGAATTTCCCCAACCAAGATTTTACTTGTTGCAGGGTAGGGACATCGTTTCCAATGAGTAATATGTCATCTACATATAATACCAGGAAAATGATCATGCTCCCACTAACCTTCTTGTAGACACAAGGCTCATCTTCGTTCTTGATGAATCCATATTATTTTACTGTTTCATCAAAACGAAGATTCCAGCTTCTGGAAGCTTGCTTCAATCCATAGATTTATCTTTGTAACTTACATATCTTTTGGGCTTCTTCTGGTATGTCAAATCCTTCAGGATGTGTCATGTACACATCCTCAAGAAGATTCCCATTAAAGAAAGCAGTTTTGACATCCATCTGCCATATTTCATAATCATGATATGCAGCGATAGCAAGTAAAATCCAAACAGATTTAAGCATTGCAACTGGTGAAAAGGTTTCATCATAGTCAACCCCATGAATTTGTTTATATCCTTTTGCAACCAGTCTTGCCTTATAGGTATGTACCTTACCATCCATGTCAGTCTTCTTTTTGAAGACCCACTTGCATACTATAGGGTTAACTCCTACAGGAGGCTCTACCAAGGTCCAAACTTGGTTTGTGTACATGGAATCCATTTCAGGTTTCATGGCTTCTAGCCACTTCTCAAACTCAGGACCAGTTATGGCCTCTTGGTAGGTCACAGACTCATCTTGATCCATGAGTAATACATCACCTTGATCAGTTATGAGATATCCATATCTCTCAGGTAGCTGACGTATCCTGCTTGACCTACGTTGGTCTTGTTCTACTTGAGCAGGTTGCTCTTCCACAACTACTTGTGTTTCCTGCTCTAATTCCTCCATAGGTGTATCAATGCTTTGTGATTCTTGAATTTCTTCAAGCTCAACTTTCCTCCCACTGATTCCTTTGGAAATTAAATCCTTTTCTAGGAAAACTCCAGTTCGAGCGACAAACACTTTGCCCTCAGAAGGATTGTAGAAGTAATACCCTCTTGTTTCTTTAGGATACCCCACAAATAAGCATTTGTCAGATTTGGGCTCAAGCTTAGTTGAAATTTGTCGTTTCACATAAACTTCGCAACCCCAAATCTTCATGTAAGACATATGTGGTTTCTTACCACTCCATATCTCATATGGTGTCTTCTCAACCTTTTTGGATGGAACACGGTTATGTGTGAAAGCTGCTGTCAATAATGCATGTCCCCAAAAGGAGTTTGGAAGATCGGCGTGACTCATCATGGATCGGACCATGTCTAACAGGGTTCAATTTCTTCTCTCAGATGCACCATTCCATTGGGGTGTTCCAGGAGGAGTAAGTTGGGATAGGATCCCACACTCTTTCAGATGGTCATCAAACTCTAGGCTTAAATACTCACCACCTCGATCTGATCGAAGAGTTTTAATATTCTTACCTAGTTGGTTTTGTACTTCATTCTTGAATTCCTTGAACTTTTCAAAGGACTCTGATTTGTGTTTCATTAAATACACATAACCATATCTACTGAAATCATCAGTAAATGTGGTGAAGTACTGAAAACCTCCTCTGGCTGGTATGTTCAGTGGTCCACATACATCAGTATGTATGAGGGCCAAAAGATCATTAGCTCTTTCACTTTTTCCTGTGAATGGAGACTTTGTCATCTTTCCAATTAAACAAGATCTGCATGTCTCATATGATTCATAATTAAAAGAGTCCAAAAGTCCATCTTTATGGAGTTTGGAAATGCGTTTCTCATTTATGTGGCCTAATCGACAATGCCAAAGGTAAGTTGGATTTAACTCATTAGGTTTCATCCTTTTAGTATTAATATTATAAATAGGCATTTCAAGATCAAGGACATATAGTCCATTGTTCATTTGTGCACTAGCATAGAACATATCATTCAAATAAATTGAGCAACAATTGTTCTTTATTATAAATGAAAAACCAAACTTGTCCAAACAAGAAACGGAAATAATATTCCTGCTAATTGCAGGTACATAATAACAGTTCTCTAACTGAATTATTAAACCGCTAGGTAAAGTCAATCCATAAGTTCCTACGGCTAAAGCAGTAACCTTTGCTCCATTGCCAACTCGTAGGTCAACTTCACCTTTTGCCAAATCTCTACTCCTTTTTAGCCCCTGCACATTGGTACAAATGTGAGAACCGCATCCAGTATCTAATACCCATGATGCAGAAGTAGATAAATTAATTTCAATAACAAAAATACCTGAAGTTGAAGTCTCTACTCCATTCTTCTTATCTTTCAGGTACTTTAGGCAGTTTCTCTTCCAGTGTCTGGTCTTACCGCAATGGAAGCAGGTACCTTCTTTTGCTATGCCTCCACTATGCTTCAAAGTAGCAACCGTGGGTTTGGGTTTGGCAACTTCCTTGCCTTTCCCTTTATCACCCTGCTTGGTGGGTCTTTTGTTATGTCTCTTTCCATTTCCGATCATCAGAATGGACTTCCCTTTTGACTTCAGATTCTGCCCAGCAGTTCTTAACATGGCTAGCAGTTCAGGAAGAGATTTGTCCATATCATTCATATTGAAATTTAGGACAATTGACTGAATCTATCTGGAAACGGTTGCAAGATCAAATCAGCCGCAAGTTCCTTTCCGAGGGGAAAACCCAACCTCTCAAGGTTTTCCACATGCCCAATCATCTTGAGCACATAGGGACCTACAGGGGCTCCCCCAGCTAACTTGCCTTGAAAAAAGGCTTTTGAAACTTCAAACCTTTCATGCCTTGCTTGCTCTTGATAGAGCATCTTCAGGTGTTCGATCATATCGAACGCTGCCATGTTCTCATGTTGCTTTTGCAACTCTGAGTTTATGGTAGCTAGCATGAGACAAGCAATTTCATTGGCATCATCGACATGCTTCTTATAAGCATCTCTTTCTGCCTTAGGTGCAGAACTAAGAGGTTCCTCTTTAGAAACAGGTTTCTCCAAGACATATAACTTTCTATCATGTTTGAGGATAATCCTCAGATTTCGGTGCCAATCCAGAAAATTTGTCCCAGACAATTTTTCCTTGTCAAGGATTGATCGCAAAATGTTGTTAGATGTGTTTGTTGTCATGGTAATCTACATGAAAATAGTGAAAATATAAGTATCAATAACATATTTAATTAGGCCTTTAATTAAATATGCTCCCACTATTTTACTCAAAACAAATGACCATCACCATTTGATTCGGAAAATCCCGTTGGAAGATTTTCTAGTGGGTTGAGATCCACATTTCACTTTGTTTTAAGTTCGCGTAGGCGAATTAACAAAACTAGGTTATTTAGGTAGGAACTCCTTCCAATTGTATCTAATACAACTCTCGAATATTTTAGTTGGGTGAATAACTCCTTATTCCAATCCATCACATGGATCATTTCCAACTCTTGCTTTTAAACATATATAATCTTATTATAATTTGTTTGGTTAAGTTTGACCCATTGTTTTAGCAATTGGATATTACAATTATCCCATTGCACCTTACTAATATAGAACATGTACCTCACGTAGGCGAAACCTACATTATCCGATACTAGTCTTGATGAGTGCTAAAACTTGGAAAGTATAAACTTAATATTTAATTTGAGGAAATTTGCAATTATTCTGATCTGACCGGCTTATTTATCATATAAATCGTCTCTCACATGCATCAACATACATTCACATGTATCAACATACATAATGAAACAGTTATGGCCCCTAGCGCAATTGTTATCCCAAGCCAATGAGAGAACCTAAGCTAACCTAATAACGATCTAAGCTTCTCCAAGCAAGATCTTCAAGGTTGTCCTCCTTTGATATTGAATTCTTCTCTTTCTTCATAATATTACATTACATAAAAGAAACTCGTTTTACATACGAGGGAGTGAGATGAGAAAAGAAGTTACATTAAGAGATTAAAAGAGAGGTACGACACGCAGGTCGTATTTTAAAAACCCAAAACAAAATAAAGGAAAACTAAGGCCATAACCGATCACCACAAGACAATAATAATAAACACATTATTATTATTAATTTTAATTCTTTTAATTAATTAAAACCAAATTAAATTTCGGCGACCAATCACACTACGCAGAGTTAGTCGGGGTTCGCTGACCGATCAGCGTACGGGGGTCAAGGGGGCAGCGCCCCTGACCGAAATTTTTAATGAACAATTCATTTGAAATCGACGTCGTTTTTCGCATTAACACTTGATACTTTAAAGCACAACTCTTGCGCAGTCACAACCCTAATCGCATAACTCTTTGACAACACAACCCTTGTGCCGTCATTAACCCTAATGCACCAATTTCAGACCGTCAAACACATCTCTATTGTTGATTCAGTATGATTGATCAACACGTCATTGCTTTACCATACTAATGTCGGATCAAGAAGCAAACGACCATTGATCGCTCAAAGGAAAACAACCATTAAGTGTTTGAATGAACGAAACAGAAACAATATATCATATATACCGTATTTTGCATCAGGATTACTTATATCATATATGTAACTTGATCGATCTCAATTGCATAACCTATGGACAATCGATGTATCGCTGCTTCACCATACTAATGTCGGATTCCGAAGCATAGTCAACATCAATCATCCAAATCGTACACACATAATGCCAAATTTAATTACTCGTTTATTCTTTGATTCATTCTGTCTTTTAATCGTATTAATATAGAAAATACAGAAAATAAACACCTATCAGATGCATGGTTTCGTAAGTGGTTCTGACACCACTGAAGGAGAAGAGCGATCCAAAACATAGCGGAATTTAAAATTTCTCCTTTAGTGATCCTTACGAATGGGCATGATCAGTGATATAATTGTTACCTCTTGTGGAGATTATAACCTTTGATGCAGATCTATGGAGCGATCACGAACGTTGAACGATGACAACGCCTCTACTCAGTCCACACGAACGGATTCCTTCAATCTTAGTGCTAGTTGCTGTAGCACCTCAAATTTGCACCTCTCATTTGTATATCCATTTCATTTTTAGGTCATTAACATTGCATTCACATTGCATAGTCCATTGCATGTCATCAAGCAAGACTGGTCAGGAGATTCAACTGTGCAAGGCAACAAGATCATTTTTCATGAGATCAAAGCCCTAGGGTGGTTCCAATGAGCTTACATGTCCCAAGGATGACTTTGAAGTAATTTGGTCAAGTGTTGAAGGCTCAGAACTCATCAGTGCATGATCAAATCATCTGAGGCCCACAAAAGTCAACAGAGGTCAACTGCCCAGTCAACTGTAGATTTGGAGGTGGGAAGTGGTTAGAGTTGCTTCATTCATGTTCAAAAAAGTCTCATTTGACATTTCAAACATCAACATTGAAGAATTTGAAGTCAGATCAAGACTTTCCAAAAATAGCAAGTGACTTGTAATTTGAATTTTCCAAAAATGGAAAGGTTTTGGACCAACTTCAACTCAAGATTACATCATCAATAAAGCTTCAAATGAAATTTTGTCCAACATGAAAGTTGAATATCTTTCTATCCCATTTCCAAAAAGTCCAAGATCATGAATTTCTCATGTGTGGTTAAGGAGTTATGGTCCAATCATGGCAAAGTGTGTTCAAAAATTCAAATGAGCATAACTTTCAAACCAAAACTCCAAAATGAGTGGTTCTTTTGGCATTTTGATCCTTATAACATGTATTTTCCAAGCATATCATTACATGGCATAAATTTCATTTGCATAGGCATGTGCTCACTCATGAAATTTTTGGAAGGAAATTGCATAAAATCATTTTTGTGGAACATATGCATACCAAACCAATTCTAACATGTGCATGGACTCATTTTAAGGCATTTTGGGCCAGGAATATACACTGTTCACGTGCATGGGGGTGCATGAAGTGGAAATATGATTTTTGCACATACACTTTCAAATTGGTTAATCACATTGGTATTAAGCTTAAACATGATTAAAACAGGATTAGTATGGAGTATATATACTTAATCCTAACTGTTTTGATCAGAATCATCAATTTCAGATCTAGAATCAAAATTCTCCAAAAATTTCCTCTCAAACTTTTTCCAAATTTCTTCATACATGAACACTTTTCCTTGCTCAATTCATCATCATGAAGCATAATTGAGCACATTTGGACGTGGAAGCAGAGGAAATCGTGGCATTCTTGCTCATGTTCATAGCTTGGAGCATCCATGGCAGTTGGAGATTCAGCTGAATTCATGTGCGTTTGAGTTTCTAATTCATCACCAATCGCATCCACAAGCATTATAGAAGGATTCTGGAGCTTTACAAGCCTTGAAGCAAGCTGAATCCAACCTCTGTTCTTCAAGAGGTCAGAATTTGAGTTCCTTATTTTTGCAAATCATTATGCTAGTTGTATAGATCATTGAATGGTGATAATTCTAGTACAAATTTGGAGTGATTTGGTGCTATATACACAAAGTTATGTTCAATTGAAGTTTTGATGTTAATCTTTGATTCCTTCGGTCCAAGCATGTTATGGTGTTTTTGCATGAATTGTTGTTTGATCCATAATGTATGTGGCATGGCGAGTTGAATGGTGTGAGTTTTACTGAATTCGGGACATGTTGGTGAAATCTGGAAATTTCCAGATGAAGATCTTCATGATCTTCATCGTGCATGCATGATGTTCTTTGTTTCCAGATTACCTAGGATTTTTGCTACGGATTTAGCTAGGAAACGCATGTGGTTTGCTACGAATTCTGGAATGCGCGCGTGTTAGGGTTTGAATGTCCAAACGTTGTCGTTTGGTTGATGCGCGCGTTGGATATTCAAATTTGGACTCGGTTCGAATCCGAGCGAAGCCATATTTTCAAATTGCCTTGCCAATTATCCTTTTCCCTCCACATTTCATACCTTGGCTCCATTTTCATTTTCAAAATTTCTCCAAACTTCAAAAAATCACCATAAATTGAAAAATGCACCAATTGATCTCCAATTTTTTGCTATGTGTTCCTTATCATGTCTATTTTTTTATGATCAATAAATTGAAAGTTGTGCCTGATTAAAAATTTGACTTGTCCTAGGGTGATTGAACATATGTCCATTTGTGCTATTGCCTTATTCATTTGATCATAAAATGCTTGTATCTTATCCAATGCTTCTGAAATTTTGCATACTATTTCTAGACATGTTGAGTGATGTTTTGGATTTGGTTTGAGATTTTTACCATGATTCATCTCTGTTTTATGCTTATGCTAACTTGGTGTGACAATTTGTGTCACACATGTGATTGTCTGTTTTATGCTATGTGGTTGCCATGCCTAATGATGTCCAATGCCACTGATTTTTTGTGTGATGATCATGTTACATGTCCTGTTTACTCATGAATTTTTCCAAGATTATTTGAGTCATTTTTGATTTTATGTGCATTTGTTTCTTCTGATGTCTCAATGTGGTCACCATTTGCATACCTTGCCATGTTTTGTTCATGAAATGAATATGATTAATGATCTTGGTATGGGACTTTTTGAGATGTGTTCCTGATTAAATGAAGATGATTCATGTTAAATTTCATGTTCTGTTTTGAATGTTTGACCCTCTTTTGACCCTAGGCTTTGACCTAGTGGTTTGGACTCACTGTTTGGATTGTGGATTTTAGGTTCAAAGGCACATTGCCATGATTGGAGTGGCTCATTCATTTGAGTTTGATTAATTGGTTGATGATTGGCTAACATTGTGTTGTTTTGTAGGTTGATACCAATTTACTTGTGTTGTGCCTTATGGCTTGCACATTGGTGCCTGATGCATTGCCTGTCTGTTTATTATTGCCTGATGACTGTTGATTGTTTGTCTGTACAGTTGAACTGATTAGTTTAGATTTTTTTCACAGGTACCTAAGTTGCTTAGAGTTCAGTTGAGCTTGCTTTGCTTTGCTTGGTTGCTTAACCACTGAGGTATAATTCTTCTGACTTCATGTAGTCTGGAAGACCTGTCCTGTTATGTGGGCAGGCACCTGTCTGAAGTCCTCCTTAAGAGGCAATGCTTGTGAATGTTTACTTTTGTGCTAAGCAGGTAAAGACCTCTTAAGAGGCAATTGGCAGATAAAAGAGATGTGTAATCCATCTCCTGCTACTCAGTGTGTCATTCACTTTGCTCACACGCCTTGTGTTGATGCATTGTGAATAAGAACCCAAGATCATGTTGTGTCAGTCATCTGTGGAGAAGAGTTCCTACATTCTGAACTCCCACATTTTCTATTTGAGTCAAGCTCTCCCAGGCCAGGGATAAGAGCTGTGAGGTCTTACCCTCACTTCCCATTTCATCTGCTTCACCCTAACTCTCAATGTTAGGGTTAAGAGCTAACCACACCCCATTCCAGTTGGTTTGCTTTTGCAGCCTAACCTTGTATGAGCCCGATTGATTGCATATAGTGTGTGTGATTGTTTATTGTGCTTGTGTTTGTTTGATTGTGCTGTTTAGGATAGCTTGCTCCCTGTGCAAGTTAGATAGAAACCTCAACCTAGGGCCTTTGTGGATTACATGACAACTTCTAGGCTCGAGTCAGGCTCCCTTCTAGTTTGTCATTTCCCAGTCTCTGGTTAGGTTAGAAGTTCTTTCCCTGTTAAGGGGAACTACGTCGCCCTGATCCTCATACCAGATGAGGTACGTAGGCAGGAGATGAGCTGATCTCTCCGGGCGCCCTTTTTCTTTCTCAACCCTTTGTGTGTGTTGGAGTCTGACATAAGTCCAGCGATTGGCAGTTGGTTTCCTGTGTCTTGTTTGCTTGTTGGAGTCTGACGTAAGTCCAGCGATTGGCAGTCAGTTTCCTGTGTGGTTTTGTTTGGCGTGCGTTAGCCGAGCTACGAGTGCTCTGATTCTTCTCCGGTCAGAGAGGATACGTATACATAGGATGCGACATCCTAGCGAGCACGTTTCCCCCTGTCTCGAACTACGTCGACTCTGAGGTCTGTGTCTGACAGACTACGTAGGCCCATGATGCGATATCCTGCCGAGTTCCGTTTCTTTTGTCTTTCTGTGTTTCCTTCCAGCCTTGTGCAGTGTGTGAGCAGTTTCTAGCAACCTTATCCTTTCTTTTGTGCGTGGATCCCGTCGAGTACGACGGATGCGTAGGGGTGCTAATACCTTCCCTTCGCATAACCGACTCCCGATCCCATCTCTCTCTGGTCGCGAGACCATGTCTTTTCTAGGTTTACTTCGAGCGTTTCCTTTCCCTCCTTTGGGATAAATAACGCACGGTGGCGGCTCTGTTGTTTCGTTTTCCCGCCGGTTTTTCGCGTAATGCGACAGCTGGCGACTCTGCTGGGGACAATAGGAGAAGTTGACCTCTTGTTGGTCCATCTTCCCTAACCGAGTCTCTCCTAGCACTCTTTAGGATAGGGTTTGGTTGCTTTTGCTGTTTCATTTATTGCATTTATTTGTTGATGATTGCATTTATGTCTGCATTTATGTTTGCATTTATGTTTGCATTCATCATATATTCATTTGTGCTGGTTGTGTTGTGTTTGTCTCTCTGTTGGGGTGGGAGTTACAAGAGGTAAAAGGCCCAATACCCAGGCTATGAGTGAACTCTAGGACACCTAGGAATAGAGTGATTCTTGGGAAGCGGGTGGTATTGCGCCACTTAGCGGAACTTGATATCACGAGCAATTCAGATCCTGATGGGGTATTATCGGTGCACACATCGGGTGTGTACATGATGATATTCTATGAAAGGGTTGTTTATCCTGCGTTTCTCTTATCTTTACCCTGGCCTAGATGACACCCGTGAGTGGGGAGGGAATGATCATTATTACAGGTACCGTTGGTGACTTGTTGGTGAGTCTTGGTTCCTGTTGGTGACTTGGTTCTGCAGAATGGGTCTCAGATGATTTTTTTTTGGGTCTCAGATGACTTTGTGGTTCCGAATTCAAGCCGAAGCTTTGAACCCGTGCTCCGAGATACACAGCCAGCCAGTCGTGTCTGCGTCATTTGCATCATAGCATATTTATTTTCGAAAAAAATAATGCAAAAAAAAAAGAAAAAAAAAAAGAAAAAAAGCTAATCTCCTCATGCATATCATTTCTCAGGTTCATTCAGGAGTCTATTCACTGTGAGAGATGGCAACCGTTCCAGAGTTGAAGAGGAAGACCTGCAGCTATAGTTTTCACTGTGAGCCATTGACATCTTTGATAGAGTTGAGCAATTTTGTGACCGGCGGTAATCAGAAGGTGTTTGTTGATCAGTATGGGGATTTGTTGACACTGTTGAAGATGGTGGTAGATCCAGTGTCGTTGCAGACTCTCCTGCAGTTCTATGACCCAGAGCTCCGTTGTTTCACCTTCCAGGATTATCAGTTAGCGCCCACTCTTGAGGAGTACTCCATTCTGATGAATGTCCCGATCGGATACCAGGTTCCTTTCTTGAATGTTCCAAAGGAGGTTGATTTCAGGGTTGTTGCCAGAGCTCTTCATCTGAGTGTCAAAGAAGTGAGTGACAATTGGAAATCTAGTGGTGACGTCGTGGGGTTGCCTTTGAAGTTCTTGTTGAGGATGGCTAAAGAAGAAGCAAGGAAAGGAAATTGGGAAGCTTTTCATGCTCAGTTAGCTATTATGATTTATGGGATTGTGTTGTTCCCGAGTATGCCTAACTTTGTGGACTATGCTGCAGTCACTATTTTCCTTGGAGGAAACCCGGTTCCTACTTTGTTAGCTGACACTTACTATGCTATTCACAGCAGGCATGGTAAGGGTGGAGCTATCAGATGCTGTCTCCCATTATTGCTCAGATGGTTCTTGTCTCTCCTGCCAGTCAGTGGACCTTTTGTGGATGCTCAGAGCACTCATAAGTGGACTCAGAGGATTATGTCTCTTACCTCCTATGATATCAGGTGGCAATCTTACCGGATGGATGTGCGTAATGTCATCATGAGTTGTGGAGAGTTTCGTAATGTGCCACTTGTAGGGACTAAGGGTTGCATCAATTACAACCCGGTTCTCTCTCTTCGCCAGTTAGGGTTTGTGATGAATGGAAGACCACTTGATGCTGAGATAGCTGAGAGTGTGTATTTTGAGAAGCGAAGTGACCCTGCTAGATTGGAGCAAGTAGGAAGAGCTTGGAAGACCATTGGTGTCAAGGATGGAGCTGTGTTAGGGAAGAAGTTTGCTGTTGCTATGCCTGATTACATCGATTGGGTCAAGAAGAGAGTTGAGAATTTGTTGTTGCCCTATGATAGGATGAAGTCTTTGCAAGAGCAACCACCTTTGATCCTTGCTGAGAATGTGCCCGTTGAGCAGTATAAGCAAGCCTTGATGGAGAATCGTCGGTTGAAAGAGAAGGAACAGGATACCCAGATGGAGCTTTACAAAGCCAAAGCTGATAAGTTGAACTTGGCTCATCAACTCAAAGGCATGCAGGGGGAAGATGCTAGTAGATTGAAAAGCAAGAAGAGGTCTTATGAGGAGATGGAGGCCTTGTTGAATGAAGAACACCGGGAGTGCTTGAGGTTGCAGAGAGCTGAAGCTATTTACCAGAAGAAGATATGAGACTTGGAAAAGCAGCTTAGGGACAAAGACATCCAATTGAAGAAGGAGGTAGATTTGAGACGTGCATCAGAGAGCCAACTTGGAGGAGAAGTTGTGGAGCTCAGAAGACAACTGAAGGAGAAGCTCACTCCCCTGCCAGAATGTTCAGAATGCGACCTGTTGATAGACCAGTGTCACTACCTGAAGACTCTCATTCCGGGAGAACATCTGTCTTAGCTTGTATCTCTGTTGTTTATGTTGAGAATCACCTCCAGGCTTGTTGGATGGGATTCATTGTTGTACTCTGATTATTGGGATCTTTGTCTGAATATTGTTGTATGATCCTTGTTGCTCCTATCTATAGATGAGTTTGTTGATGTTTCACCTGGTGCTCATCATCTTGTGTACGTTGCTGCTTTGTTGTTCATTGCAGGTTGCCATTTCTTGAAAGATGAATTAGGCTCTTGAATGCCCGAGAAATGAACATATCATGTGCATCATATGCATCATTAGCATCATACACATATCATTTTGCATTACATGTGTTCTTGCTCGAGACTTCTCACTCTGGTTCCTGTGTCAGGCAGGATTGCTGATCAACGTCCACACCGCTACGCAACTAGACTGAATCAACAGAGGAACATGGACCAGGTGCAAGCCGAGTTGGCCGAGATGAGGGCTAACATGGCCCAATTCATGACAATGATGCAAGGGGTCGTTCAAGGGCAAGAGGAGCTGCGTGCCTTAGCCCAGAGACAGGAAGTTGTGCTCCCACCACCTAGTCGTGCTTCACCAGTGGGTGCACCTGTGAATGATAATGCTGCTGTTGTTGCTCCTGTCAATGATTACGCCGTAGGGGATGAGTTGAGGGGTATTCGAATTAATGGACAGCCTCTTGCTGCAGAGACTGTTAATGTCAGAGCCACTCGTGCTCCGGTTCGCCATCCTGCTCCGCTGGTTGACTGGCAGGAAGACATGTTCACATTGCTCAGTGAAGACGACGAGGTTGTAAGAGTTGATGAGAGGGATCGGAAGGTTGATGCCTTAGCTGAAAAGATCAGAGCCATGGAGTGTCAGAACTCTCTGGGGTTTGATGTTACCAATATGGGTCTGGTGGAAGGATTGAGAATTCCTTATAAGTTCAAGGCGCCTTCATTTGACAAATACAACGGTACTTCCTGTCCTCGCACCCATGTGCAGGCTTACTTCAGAAAAATCTCTGCCTATACAGACGACGAAAAGATGTGGATGTATTTCTTCCAGGATAGCTTGTCTGGAGCTTCCTTGGATTGGTACATGGAGCTGAAAAGAGAATCCATTCGAAGTTGGAGAGATCTGGGTGAAGCCTTCTTGAGGCAGTATAAACATAATATGGACATGGCGCCGAGCCGAACTCAGTTGCAGAGTCTATGTCATAAATCCGGGGAAAGTTTCAAAGAGTACGCCCAGAGATGGCGGGAATTAGCTGCAAGGGTGCAACCTCCTATGCTGGAAAAGGAGTTGACCGATATGTTTATTGGCACTTTGCAAGGAGTGTTCATGGACCGGATGGGGAGCTGTCCATTCGGTAGTTTTTCAGATGTTGTAATTTGTGGAGAGAGGACAGAGAGTCTTATTAAAGCTGGGAAGATTCAGGATGCTGGTTCCTCATCTTCAAAGAAGCCATTTGCTGGGGCACCTCGCAGAAGGGAAAGTGAGACTAATGCCGTGTACGGTAAAAGAAATGTGAACAGAGGTCAGTACCGCCAGGTTGCTACTGTAACCATTCCAGCACCTCAACCACGTCAACAGCAACAGCAGAGAGTTCAATAACCACCACCACAACAACAACAGCAACATCCGTATCAGCCTAGACAGAGAATGTCGGATCGTCGTTTCGACCCGTTGCCGATGACCTATGCCGAATTGCTGCCCGAATTGCTCAGATTAGGGTTTGTTGAGTTGCGAACTATGGGTCCAGTGACAAAGATACCACCTGGGTATGATGCCAACGTTCGTTGTGATTTCCACTCTGGTGCACCGGGGCACCATATTGAGAACTGTAGGGCTTTTCATCATAAGGTCCAGGACTTAATTGACACTAAAACAATCAATTTTGCTCCTGTGCCTAATATTGTGAACAATCATATGCCCCAGCATGGTGCGCATAGGGTGAACCATGTGGAAGATGGAGAAGCTGAAGACTTGGTGGTCAGTGTTGATGAGGTTCAGACTCCGTTGATGGTTGTGAAAGATCGTTTGTTGGTTGGGGGAGTATTCCCGGGCTGTGATGAGGGCTGTTCAGAATGTGCTAATGCAGTGAATGGTTGTTCAAAGCTGAGGGCTGGTATCCAGAATCTGATTGATGAGGGTTGTCGGCAGTTTAGTCGGGCCGTGAAAGATCGTGGGGTGGTGTCGACTGTCACCATTTACTTCAAACCGTCTGAGAGACGTGGTCAGAGAACTGTTAATGCACCAGTGATTGTTGGTACTCCTGTTACCATTTCTGCTCCTGTAACTGTCAGTGCTCCCACTACTGTTGTTGTGTCTGGTAGAAGACTGGTTGAGAATAGTAAGGTTGTGCCGTGGAAGTATGATAATGCTTACCGTAATAACAGAAGGGCTGAAAGTCAGGTCAGACCAGTTAATCAAGCTCCGGTGACTATTGGCTTGCCGGCTAGAGTTCCTGCAACTGTTGGTCCGGTGGTGGACAATGTTGGGGGACCTGGAGGGTTTACAAGGAGTGGTCGTCTGTTTGCACCACAGCCTTTGAGAGACAATAATGATGAGGCTCTCGCCAAAGCTAAAGGTAAGCAAGTTGTGGTTGAAGAAGAGCCTGTTCAGAAGGAAGCGTCTGAGGGTCCGTTTGAGAAAGATGTGGAGGAGTTTATGAAGATAATTAAGAAGAGTGACTACAAGATTGTAGACCAGCTGAATCAAACTCCGTCCAAGATTTCCATACTCTCATTGTTGTTGTGCTCTGAGGCACACCGTAATGCCTTGCTGAAAATGTTGAATCTGGCTTACGTGCCTCAAGAGATTTCTGTCAACCAGTTGGAGGGGGTCATTGCTAATGTGAGCACCAGGCATGGTTTGGGGTTTACAGATTTGGATTTGACGCCTGAAGGTCGTAACCATAACAAGGCCCTGCATATCACTATGGAGTGCAAAGGCGCAGTATTGTCACATGTGTTGGTGGATACTGGCTCGTCTTTGAGTGTGCTGCCTAAGAAGACTCTGGGTAAGATAGATGTTGAAGGGGTTGTCCTCACTCCCAGTGATCTCATTGTTCGTGCTTTTGACGGATCCAAACAGTCTGTTTTTGGTGAAGTCACGTTGCCAGTGAAGATTGGCCCGGAGGTGTTTGATATTATCTTCTATGTGATGGACATTCAACCAGCATATAGTTGCTTATTGGGGCGTCCCTGGATACATGGGGCTGGGGCAGTTTCGTCAACTCTCCACCAAAAGCTGAAGTATGTCTGGAACGGTCAGATTGTAACTGTGTGCGGCGAGGAGGACATTCTGGTGAGTCACTTATCCTCTTTCAAGTATGTGGAGGTGGATGGTGGGATCCATGAAACTCTATGCCAGGCGTTTGAGACTGTCGCTCTTGAGAGGGTGGCTTTTGCTGAGCAGAAGAAGCCAAGTGCCTCAATTGCATCCTACAGGCAGGCTGTGGAAGTTGTCAACTCTGGTAAGTCAGAAGGCTGGGGCAAGATGGTTGACCTGCCCGTCAAAGAAGACAAGTTCGGTATTGGTTATCAACCTCTGTAGGCGGAGCAGATTGAGCAGAAAGGGCCGAGTACCTTTACCAGCGCTGGGCTGATGAATCACGGTGATGTCTTTGCAACCGGTGTTGAAGACTGTGACAGTGATTGTGATCTAGACAACTGGGTTCGCCCGTGTGCACCAGGGGAGTCGATCAATAATTGGACAGCTGAAGAAGTGGTCCAAGTTACTCTTCAAACAGAGTAATTTTCTTTTGTTTTTCATTTTGCACAAAACCCTACATTCTGCCCAAGGCGTAGTGGTTCATTGTAGGGCCTCATCATGTTTTTCAATGATATCATTAATAAAGGACGTTTTGCAAACAATTTTGTGATCCCTGTCTTTCTGTTTTTGTTTTTCATTTTTTTCAAAACAATAAAAATGGCAATGTTTTTTGTTTTTGTGACTTTTTGAACTCTTTTTCTAAAATAAAGCATTAAACATGCAGAAGTGATCTTACGGACTCCACTATGAACAGCTCTGTCATGGCTCAGTATGATTTCAATAATCTCATCTACCAAGCTGAAGAGGAGAGTGAGGAAGACTGTGAACTCCCTAAAGAACTGGTCAGATTACTGAAGCAGGAGGAAAGGGTCATCCAACCTCATCAGGAGGAGTTGGAGATTATTAACCTGGGTACTGAGGACGCCAGAAAGGATATTAAGATCGGGGCTGCTTTGAAAGAAGATGTCAAGAGAAGGTTGATTGAGATGCTGAGAGAGTATGTGGAGATATTCGCCTGGTCGTATCAAGATATGCCTGGGTTGGATACCGATATTGTGGTGCATAGGCTACCTCTCAGAGAAGATTGTCCTTCAGTCAAGCAGAAGCTTCGGAGAACGAGTCCTGATATGGCGGTTAAGATCAAGGAAGAGGTTCAGAAGCAGTTGGACGCGGGTTTCTTGTCAGTGACTACTTATCCCCCGTGGGTGGCCAACATCGTTCCCGTGCCGAAAAAGGATGGCAAGGTCAGAATGTGTGTCGATTATCGGGATTTAAATAGGGCGAGTCCGAAAGATGATTTCCCATTACCTCACATTGATGTATTGGTTGATAACACGGCTCAATCCTCGGTTTTCTCTTTCATGGATGGATTCTCTGGTTATAATCAGATTAAGATGGCGCCAGAGGACATGGAAAAGACGACATTCATTACACCTTGGGGCACGTTCTGCTATAAGGTGATGCCATTTGGGCTGAAGAGTGCCGGTGCTACCTATCAGAGGGCTATGACGACTCTCTTTCATGACATGATGCACAAAGAGATTGAAGTGTACGTGGATGATATGATTGCGAAGTCTCAGACAGAAGAGGAGCACCTGGTGAACTTGCAGAAATTGTTTGACAGACTGAGAAAGTTCAAACTGAGGTTGAATCCAAACAAGTGTACGTTTGGGGTGAGATCCGGTAAGCTGTTAGGCTTCATTGTCAGTGAGAAAGGGATTGAGGTTGATCCAGCAAAAGTAAAAGCTATTCAGGAAATGCCTGAACCAAAAACAGAAAAGCAGGTCCGTGGGTTCTTAGGGAGATTGAACTACATTGCAAGGTTTGTATCTCACCTAACTGCCACGTGTGAACCGATATTCAAATTGCTAAGAAAGAATCAAGCAATCAGGTGGAATGATGATTGTCAGAAAGCTTTTGACAAGATAAAAGAATATTTGCAGAAACCTCCAATCCTTATACCTCCAGTTCTTGGGAGGCCTCTGATAATGTACCTGTCAGTGACTGAGAACTCGATGGGGTGTGTATTGGGACATCATGACGAGTCTGGTCAAAAAGAGCATGCCATATATTACCTTAGCAAAAAGTTTACCGACTGTGAAATCAAATATACGCAGCTCGAGAAAACTTGTTGTGCTTTGGCCTGGGTTGCTCGCCGACTGAGGCAGTATATGTTGAACCATACTACCTTATTGATTTCTAAGATGGATCCAGTAAAATACATATTTGAGAAGCCGGCTCTCACCGGACGTGTTGCCCGTTGGCAGATGATCCTAACAGAGTATGATATCCAGTACACGTCGCAGAAGGCCATCAAAGGTAGTATTCTGTCAGACTACCTTGCCGAGCAACCGATTGATGATTATCAGCTGATGATGTTTGAATTCCCTGATGAAGACATCATGTATCTGAAGATGAAAGATTGTGAAGAGCCTCTTGTCGAGGAAGGACCGGATCCTAAAGACAAGTGGACACTGATGTTTGATGGGGCTGTGAATATGAATGGCAACGGTGTTGGTGCAGTACTTATCAATCCTAAGGGTGCTCATATACCTTTTTCTGCCAGATTGACTTTTGATGTAACCAACAATGAGACTGAGTATGAGGCTTGTATCATGGGGATAGAAGAAGCCATCGATTTAAGGATCAAAACTCTGGACATTTATGGAGATTCTGCTCTAGTGATTAATCAGGTCAATGGAGATTGGAATACTCACCAGCCGCATTTGATTCCTTACAGAGATTACACCAGAAGGATACTGACGTTCTTCAAGAAGGTGAAGTTGTATCATGTCCCCCGAGATGAAAATCAGATGGCTGATGCCTTGGCTACTTTGTCTTCTATGATCAAAGTTCATTGGTGGAATCATGTGCCACATGTTGCGGTGAATCGACTCGAGAGGCCTGCGTATGTGTTTGCAGCCGAGTCTGTTGTGGATGAGAAGTCGTGGTACTATGACATTAAGAATTTCCTCAAGAGCCAGGAGTATCCTGAAGGAGCGTCAAAGAATGACAAGAAAACCCTGAGAAGGCTAGCTGGAAGCTTTTATTTGAATCAGGATGACGTGTTGTACAAGAGGAACTTTGACATGGTTCTGCTCAGATGCGTGGATAGACACGAAGCATACATGTTGATGCAAGAAGTGCATGAAGGATCTTTTGGTACCCATGCTGGTGGTCATGCAATGTCGAAGAAGTTGTTGAGAGCCGGTTATTACTGGATGACTATGGAATCCGATTGTTTCAAGTACGCTCGGAAGTGCCATAAATGCCAGATCTATGCTGATAAAGTGCATGTACCACCAAGCCCTCTGAATGTCATGAATTCGCCTTGGCCGTTCGCGATGTGGGGGATCGATATGATTGGGAAGATTGAGCCTACTGCTTCTAATGGGCATCGCTTCATCCTGGTTGCAATTGATTACTTCACCAAATGGGTGGAAGCAGCTTCCTATGCTAATGTTACCAAACAAGTGGTTGCCCGATTCATTAAGAAGGAAATCATCTGTCGTTATGGGGTTCCTGAGAGAATCATTACTGATAATGGTTCGAATCTCAATAACAAGATGATGAAAGAGCTTTGTAAAGATTTCAAGATTGAACATCACAATTCTTCTCCTTACAAACCAAAGATGAATGGTGTTGTAGAGGCGGCAAACAAGAATATTAAGAAGATTGTGCAGAAGATGGTCGTGACGTACAAGGATTGGCATGAGATGCTGCCTTTCGCCTTGCATGGGTACCGTACCTCAGTACGTACGTCGACCGGGGCAACCCCTTACTCCCTTGTTTATGGTATGGAAGTTGTCCTACCTGTTGAAGTGGAGATTCCTTCTCTGAGGGTCTTGTTGGATGTCAAGCTTGACGAAGCTGAGTGGATTCGAACAAGGTTTAACGAGTTGAGCCTTATCGAAGAGAGACGGATAGCAGCTGTGTGCCATGGGCAGTTGTATCAGAGAAGGATGAAGAGAGCCTTTGATCAGAAAGTGCGTCCTCGAAGCTATCAGACTGGTGATCTAGTTTTGAAGAGGATCCTTCCTCCTGGTACAGATAATAGGGGCAAATTGACTCCTAATTACGAAGGTCCGTATGTTGTCAAAAAGGTTTTCTCTGGTGGAGCCTTGATGCTTACAACTATGGATGGTGAAGATTTTTCGTCCCCTGTTAACTCAGATGTAGTCAAAAAATACTTCGCATAAATTGACCCGCTGGACAAAAAGAATAAAAGAGTCCAGGCAAAAAAGGGCATCCCGGCGAACCAAAAAAAAAAGAAAAAAAGGTTCGGGCAAAAGTTAGGGATAAAGAATGAAAAGAATTTGTACACCCGGTAAGTCGAAAACCCGCAAGGGCGGCTTAGGCAAAAATGGGTATCCCGGTGGATTGAAAACCCGAAAGGGCAATCCAGCCAAAAGAGGGATTAAAGAGAAGACTACAGTCTGAGTTATCTGTACTTCATCGCGTTTCATTGACTACCATCTCGAATGATATGATCGGTCCAGTCATTCTGCTCAGAAAGCAAGGAATTTGGGGAGAGAATTGATGATCTGTGAGTCATGACAGAATTGGGAAATAGTGGATGCCGTATTCACATTGCCATTAGGATAGATTTTTCCTTTTGTGCGCAATTACCTCTTCCTAGGAATTGCTTCCCGATGTATTTGCCTTTTCAGGCCCATTTTTCAATCAATAAAAAGTTGTTATTCATATAAATTGCTCTCTTGTTTTTACTTTTACTGTTTTGTTTGCAAAAACGTCCGAATTTTTTATAAACATTGCATATAAAAACATGAAGGCTAGACAATAACGTGCAGAAAGATAAAACATTTGAAAATCATTTTGAATGTTGAGGACACTTGAGCGTATCTTGTCCATGCAATCCCCTGGGGCATGTATGTTTTGTTGTTTGCAGGTTACCATCTTTGATTCCCTGCTGAAGCAGGTAAGCCACTGGTTTGTTCAGGGATGTCGTCAGCATTGTCCAGAAGTGTGAGATGGGGATCTTCCCCAGCAGATGAAGCAAGTGCAGGACTTGTCTCCCCAGCATATTCAAGGTCAGGGATTCCCCGGCAGGCTTGGAAGTGTCTGTTTCCCCGAGC
Source organism: Lathyrus oleraceus (assembly GCF_024323335.1). Lineage (NCBI taxonomy): Eukaryota > Viridiplantae > Streptophyta > Magnoliopsida > Fabales > Fabaceae > Lathyrus > Lathyrus oleraceus. The sequence continues at coordinate 5,511,023 of NC_066580.1, forward strand.
AAGTCTGAAAGCCATTAGAACCATTCTTCCCCAGCAGTTGGATAGCAGGCCTGAAAGTGGATGTTTATCCCCCAGCTAGTCTAAAGATTGTTAATCCCCCACCGAGTTGGAAGGTTGTGGTATCCCCAGCGGAGGTATCAGTGAGTATTGTATTCCTCAGCAGTCGGATTTGAAGTACTGCTATCCCCAGCGTGGTCGTGAACGCTTTTCCCCGGCAGGGTTGTGGATGTTTATCCCCAGCGTGGTCTGGTCTATTATTCCCCCAACAGAGTTATGCCTTTCCCCGGCAGGGTTGTGGACGTGTTTCCCCGTCAGGGTCGTGAATGTTTTCACTAGCAGATCTCCCTAACAAAGGGTTGTACTGATGATTTTCCCCAGCAAGTCCCCGAGTGGACCAGGTTCGGTGAAAATTATCCCCAGTAGAGTTTATCCTACATGTGGATTGGTCGCCATCCTCAGCAGAGGTTAATATTGGTTGTTTCCCTAGCGGAGTCCCCGAGTGGATTGGATTTGGTGAAGGTGGTCCCCGGTAGGATCTTTTCTTTCTCCAGCAGCAATGCTATTCCTCAGCGTGAGTGAGAAGTTGGTGCTTTTTTCCCCACAGAGTATATTCCTCAGACAGAGTCTCCCCACAGAGTTGGAGAATTCATCAAATTGTGTGCTCAGCAGAGCAATCCCTTGCTCCTCAGCAGGAGTTTTCATCATTTTGCATCTTGCATGTAGTAATCATTGCATCCTCAAATCACGTAGCATTTCCATTCAATATGGAGCATTACGCCATAGAAAAATTCAAACATATGCATTCATGTGTAAACCTAATCAGACCATATCCCCGGCATAGGCGGGTCGTTGTTCAACATCTGTACGGCACATTTGCTACAGTTGCTCCTGACAGCATGCAGGATTGATATTCCCCAGAGAAGTTATTTTCCTCACCTGTCAGTGAAGGGAAAGTTTGATTCTCCCCAGTGAGATCCCCAGCAAGTGTTTAGCCTTGCCCTGACATATTGAAGATGTCATTCTTGTGATACCGGTAAGTATCCTGTCTACACCCGTGTGTGTTCTTTCCTTGGTGTCGGTAAACACCATTGTTTCGGTGTCGGTAAACATCGAAGTCCCACCCCAGTCATCGGTAAATGTTTGGTTGTTCCTTTTTGATGTCGGTAAACATCATCTTCCGATGTTCGTAACATTTTCTTCCTTCCCCAGTGAAGTGTTCACCTCTCCGTTGGTGTTGATAAACGTTGAGTTTTTCCTATTCGTCCGTTGACGTATAGTTGTATCCTTTCCCATTCATCTGTTGATGTCTGGTCACCTCTCCGTTGGTGTCGATAAACGTTGAGTTTTTCCCATTCGTCCATTGACGTCTGGTTGTATATCTTATTGCCCAGTCATCGGTAAATGTCTGGTCGACTTTTTTGGATGTCGGTAAACATCATCTTTCGATGTCAGTAAACATCGAGTCTCATCCCAGTCATCGGTAAATGTCTGGTCGTCTTTTTTGGATGTCGATAAACATCATCTTTTGATGTCGGTAAACATCGAGTCTCATCCCAGTCATCGGTAAATGTCTGGTCGTCTTTTCTTCTGTATGCATCATCTTTCGATGTCGGTAAACAGTGTATCCTTTCCCAGTTCATCCGTTAATGTCTGGTAACTTCTCCGTTGGTTTCGATAAACGTCGAGTTTCTCCCGTTCGTCCGTTGACGTCTGGTCGAGTCTTCCCAGTCATTCGTTAATGTCTGGTAACCTCTCCGTTGGTTTCGATAAACGTCGAGCTTCTCCCGTTCGTCCGTTGACGTATGGTCGAGTCTTCCCAGGTCATCCGTTGATGTCTGGTCACCTCTCCGTTGGCGTCGATAAACGATGAGTTTTTCCTATTCGTCCGTTGACGTCTAGTTGTATCTTTTTACTGATAAAAATCAAAATCCACAGTGGAGTCGTCGGTACACGTCTTGTTTGGCTACTGTTGCAAATATCCTGTATCATATCCCGCAGAGTGCAAATTTCTACGGTTCTTTGGTATTCAATCCCTGTTTACTTTGAAGGTCTGACAGTCGTTGCTCTCATCCGTTCAGGTTCCCAGTCGATTGAATAGGGGCAGCTGTAGCACCTCAAATTTGCACCTCTCATTTGTATATCCATTTCATTTTTTGGTCATTAACATTGCATTCACATTGCATAGTCCATTGCATGTCATCAAGCAAGACTGGTCAGGAGATTCAACTGTGCAAGGCAACAAGAGCATTTTTATGAGATCAAAGCCCTAGGGTGGTTCCAATGAGCTTACATGTCCCAAGGATCACTTTGATGTAATTTGGTCAAGTGTTGAAGGCTCAGAACTCATCAGTGCATGATCAAATCATCTGAGGCCCACAAAAGTCAACAGAGGTCAACTGCCCAGTCAACTGTAGATTTGGAGGTGGGAAGTGGTTAGAGTTGCTTCATTCATGTTCAAAAAAGTCTCATTTGACATTTCAAACATCAACATTGAAGAATTTGAAGTCAGATCAAGACTTTCCAAAAATAGCAAGTGACTTGTAATTTGAATTTTCCAAAAATGGAAAGGTTTTGGACCAACTTCAACTCAAGATTACATCATCAAGAAAGCTTCAAATGAAATTTTGTCCAACATGAAAGTTGAAGATCTTTCTATCCCATTTCCAAAAAGTCCAAGATCATGAATTTCTCATGTGTGGTTAAGGAGTTATGGTCCAATCATGGCAAAGTGTGTTCAAAAATTCAAATGAGCATAACTTTCAAACCAAAACTCCAAAGTGAGTGGTTCTTTTGGCATTTTGATCCTTATAAGATGTATTTTACAAGCATATCATTACATGGCATAAATTTCATTTGCATAGGCATGTGCTCACTCATGAAATTTTTGGAAGGAAATTGCATAAAATCATTTTTGTGGAACATATGCATACCAAACCAATTCTAACATGTGCATGGACTCATTTTAAGGCATTTTGGGCCAGGAATATGCACTGTTCACGTGCATGGGGGTGCATTAAGTGGAAATATGATTTTTGCACATACACTTTCAAATTGGTTAATCACATTGGTATTAAGCTTAAACATGATTAAAACAGGATTAGTATGAAGTATATATACTTAATCCTAACTGTTTTGATCAGAATCATCAATTTCAGATCTAGAATCAAAATTCTCCAAAAATTTTCTCTCAAACTTTTTCCAAATTTCTTCATACATGAACACTTTTCCTTGCTCAATTCATCATCATGAAGCATAATTGAGCACATTTGGACATGGAAGCAGAGGAAATCGTGGCATTCTTGTTCATGTTCATAGCTTGGAGCATCCATGGCAGTTGGAGATTCAGCTGAATTCATGTGCGTTTGAGTTTCTAATTCATCACCAATCGCATCCACAAGCATTATAGAAGGATTCTGGAGCTTTACAAGCCTTGAAGCAAGCTGAATCCAACCTCTGTTCTTCAAGAGGTCAGAATTCGAGTTCCTTATTTTTGCAAATCATTATGCTAGTTGTATAGATCATTGAATGGTGATAATTCTAGTACAAATTTGGAGTGATTTGGTGCTATATACACAAAGTTATGTTCAATTGAAGTTTTGATGTTAATCTTTGATTCCTTCGGTCCAAGCATGTTATGGTGTTTTTGCATGAATTGTTGTTTGATCCATAATGTATGTGGCATGGCGAGTTGAATGGTGTGAGTTTTACTGAATTCGGGACATGTTGGTGAAATCTGGCAATTTCCAGATGAAGATCTTCATGATCTTCATCGTGCATGCATGATGTTCTTTGTTTCCAGATTACCTAGGATTTTTGCTACGGATTTAGCTAGGAAACGCATGTGGTTTGCTACGAATTCTGGAATGTGCGTGTGTTAGGGTTTGAATGTCCAAACGTTGTCGTTTGGTTGATGCGCGCGTTGGATATTCAAATTTGGACTCGGTTCGAATCCGAGCGAAGCCATATTTTCAAATTGCCTTGCCAATTATCCTTTTCCCTCCACATTTCATACCTTGGCTCCATTTTCATTTTCAAAATTTCTCCAAACTTCAAAAAATCACCATAAATTGAAAAATGCACCAATTGATCTCCAATTTTTTGCTATGTGTTCCTTATCATGTCTATTTTTTTATGATCAATAAATTGAAAGTTGTGCCTGATTAAAAATTTGACTTGTCCTAGGGTGATTGAACATATGTCCATTTGTGCTATTGCCTTATTCATTTGATCATAAAATGCTTGTTTCTTATCCAATGCTTCTGAAATTTTGCATACTATTTCTAGACATGTTGAGTGATGTTTTGGCTTTGGTTTGAGATTTTTACCATGATTCATCTCTGTTTTATGCTTATGCTAACTTGGTGTGACAATTTGTGTCACACATGTGATTGTCTGTTTTATGCTATGTGGTTGCCATGCCTAATGATGTCCAATGCCACTGATTTTTTGTGTGATGATCATGTTACATGTCCTGTTTACTCATGAATTTTTCCAAGATTATTTGAGTCATTTTTGATTTTATGTGCATTTGTTTCTTCTGATGTCTCAATGTGGTCACCATTTGCATACCTTGCCATGTTTTGTTCATGAAATGAATATGATTAATGATCTTGGTATGGGACTTTTTGAGATGTGTTCCTGATTAAATGAAGATGATTCATGTTAAATTTCATGTTCTGTTTTGAATGTTTGACCCTCTTTTGACCCTAGGCTTTGACCTAGTGGTTTGGACTCACTGTTTGGATTGTGGATTTTAGGTTCAAAGGCACATTGCCATGATTGGAGTGGCTCATTCATTTGAGTTTGATTAATTGGTTGATGATTGGCTAACATTGTGTTGTTTTGTAGATTGATACCAATTTACTTGTGTTGTGCCTTATGGCTTGCACATTGGTGCCTGATGCATTGCCTGTCTGTTTATTATTGCCTGATGACTGTTGATTGTTTGTCTGTACAGTTGAACTGATTAGTTTAGATTTTTTTCACAGGTACCTAAGTTGCTTAGAGTTCAGTTGAACTTGCTTTGCTTTGCTTGGTTGCTTAACCACTGAGGTATAATTCTTCTGACTTCATGTAGTCTGGAAGACCTGTCCTGTTATGTGGGCAGGCACCTGTCTGAAGTCCTCCTTAAGAGGCAATGCTTGTGGATGTTTACTTTTGTGCTAAGCAGGTAAAGACCTCTTAAGAGGCAATTGGCAGATAAAAGAGATGTGTAATCCATCTCCTGCTACTCAGTGTGTCATTCACTTTGCTCACACGCCTTGTGTTGATGCATTGTGAATAAGAACCCAAGATCATGTTGTGTCAGTCATCTGTGGAGAAGAGTTCCTACATTCTGAACTCCCACATTTTCTATTTGAGTCAAGCTCTCCCAGGCCAGGGATAAGAGCTGTGAGGTCTTACCCTCACTTCCCATTTCATCTGCTTCACCCTAACTCTCAATGTTAGGGTTAAGAGCTAACCACACCCCATTCCAGTTGGTTTGCTTTTGCAGCCTAACCTTGTATGAGCCCGATTGATTGCATATAGTGTGTGTGATTGTTTATTGTGCTTGTGTTTGTTTGATTGTGCTGTTTAGGATAGCTTGCTCCCTGTGCAAGTTAGATAGAAACCTCAACCTAGGGCCTTTGTGGATTACATGACAACTTCTAGGCTCGAGTCAGGCTCCCTTCTAGTTTGTCATTTCCCAGTCTCTGGTTAGGTTAGAAGTTCTTTCCCTGTTAAGGGGAACTACGTCGCCCTGATCCTCATACCAGATGAGGTACGTAGGCAGGAGATGAGCTGATCTCTCCGGGCGCCCTTTTTCTTTCTCAACCCTTTGTGTGTGTTGGAGTCTGACATAAGTCCAGCGATTGGCAGTTGGTTTCCTATGTCTTGTTTGCTTGTTGGAGTCTGACGTAAGTCCAGCGATTGGCAGTCGGTTTCCTGTGTGGTTTTGTTTGGCGTGCGTTAGCCGAGCTACGAGTGCTCTGATTCTTCTCCGGTCAGAGAAGATACGTATGCATAGGATGCGACATCCTAGCGAGCACGTTTCCCCCTGTCTCGAACTACGTTGACTCTGAGGTCTGTGTCTGACAGACTACGTAGGCCCAGGATGCGATATCCTGCCGAGTTCCGTTTCTTTTGTCTTTCTGTGTTTCCTTCCAGCCTTGTGCAGTGTGTGAGCAGTTTCTAGCAACCTTATCCTTTCTTTTGTGCGTGGATCCCGTCGAGTACGACGGATGCGTAGGGGTGCTAATACCTTCCCTTCGCATAACCGACTCCCGATCCCATCTCTCTCTGGTCGCGAGACCATGTCTTTTCCAGGTTTACTTCGAGCGTTTCCTTTCCCTCCTTTGGGATAAATAACGCACGGTGGCGGCTCTGTTGTTTCGTTTTCCCGCCGGTTTTTCGCGTAATGCGACAGCTGCTACGAATGAAGGCTTTGAGTGAGAGATAAAGAGAAACAAAATTGCAACTGCACAAATGCTTCTACACAAGGGTTCTATTTATAGAACCACTTGTGTGGGCTGCAAGCTAAAAATCCCACTCAAGTGTATGTGGCTCATATCTTATAATATGCCAAAATCACTTAAGCGCATAGTACCTTACCATATTTCGTATTCTACTTGAGTACACCGTACCTTACGATGTTCTACAATTCACTTAAGTGCACCGTACATTACGGTATTCCTTAGTTACTCTATCTCTCATCAATCCGTCCTTTTGCGTGTGACCCTGTAGGTTTTCGCGGCATTGGCAATTATATTAAATCACGTATTTAATATAATAAACAGTGAGTGGTATCTATCAACACATCACTGCTACCCAAGACACGAAAATGTCATGTAATCTGACAAATCCTTCCGTGATAATACTTATGTGTACAATTACCCTTTTGCCCTTATGTCTATATTGAACACAAGGCATAGACCGTGTCATTCTTGTCCAGTTCAATATTGGGCCCATAGACATTTATCATGTTACGCAGGATGGGAAAATTCCATCTAGGTCACTCATGTCCCTTAGCATGCTTCGTGGAGTACCCATCAACTGTCTTTATGGTCATCCAGTTACAGACAATGTTTGATCAGCAATAAGGCACTCGACTCTACATCTAGGGTCCTTAGTGGGTTCAGGTTAAAGGGTGGTATACACCATTATCACCATGAGAATTACTTATGACACTTTGCATAACATTCTATATAGTATTCTCATAGCGGGTCAATCCAGTATAAATATTACTCTTAATATTCATACCTATGTTTAAGACTTGATAACTCCTTATCCATGATCCATGAGATGTGATCATCAATCTATATACATAATAGTCTTAATGCTTTAATGTTATCCCACTTCATAATAAAGCTCGACTATGGATACTTTAAGAATAGTGTCCTTATGTTTAATGTGATCTCATGATTAAGTCACACTTGATACATTAAATAGACTATCTATTCTAGGGACTTTATTAGACAAATATAATAAAGAAAAAGCCTTTTATTATTAATAAATAATTCGATACGAGTACCAAAAATATTGGCCTCTAGGGCTTACACCAACACGAAGAAGGTGTCCAAGAAGGACGGTTGTCTAGAGAAGAGGTGTCATCCAGCAAGAGGTCTGGCAACAGTTTCAGGAAGAAGAAGGACACTGAAGCTAATGCAGTTTCCAGTTAGAGGCAAAGGAGGCCTCAGATTAGAAGGAATCAACCACCCCGTCAACATCATCATCAAGTATCTTCAGTCATTCTTGTATTTTCAACAAATCAATCAACACCAATTCAACAACAACAACGTCAACAAAAACAACCACAACAACGAACAAGCACCTACAACAACAACAATACCAACAATCATCAGCAACAAACTTTTGAGTGGAAGAAGGTTTCTTTCGACCCAATTCCGATGACATATGCAGAATATATCCCTCTTTGGTTCTCAAGAACCTATTACAACCAAGAAATCCTCCGCAAATCCCCGAACCACTTCCCTGGTGGTACAAACCAGAACTCCGTTGTGCTTTCCATCAAGGAGCTCCCGGGCATGATATAGAGAATTGTTACCCCCTCAAGTATGAAGTTCAGAAGCTGGTTAAGAATGGAATGGTGTCCTTTGAGGACCGTGCGTTGAATGTTAAAGCTAACCCACTGTCTGCCCATGGAAATTCATCTGTAGACGGTTGTCTAGGGGAGTTCAAGGTATTCAATGTATGCTTCATTAGGAGGTCCTTGGTGAGGATGCACAAGGACATTTGCTTGGTTAGTGATTGTGGGCATGACCATTATGGTTGTGCTATTTACAGTGTCAACCCTAGAGGTTGTATGATTATGAAGAGAGACATCCAGCGGTTGATGGATGAAGGCTTGATCCAGATCGTTCAATCGTGTCACATAGATGACGATGTCAATGTTATAGTACCGGTTTTCAAGAATCCTGAGAGAGTGGTTATTCAGTATGACAATAGCAGCAGTAATAATGTCAGCAAGAGACCGGTATCGTCGTTGGTTATACGGTTGGCAGGTCCAATCCCGTACGCATCCGATAAAGTTGTTCCTTATCAGTATAATGCAACTATGGCGAAAGATGGTCAAGAGGTTCCTTTGTCGACGACCAGTTCTGTCGTAAGCATTGTTGATGTTACTAAGGTGACCCGCAGTGGTCGTGTGTTTGGGTCGGTGTTCTCAAAGAATGTAGAAGATTTGACTGTCGGTAAGAAGGTTGATGTGCCTGTTGTCGAATCGGTCAGTGCTCCAAGGTGTCAGTCTGGTGAATCCAGCGACTTGAAGCCTAATGACGACGATGAGGTACTCAGGCTGATTAAGAAAAGTGAATCCAATGTGGTGGAGTAACTGCTCCAAACCCCCTCAAAGATCTTAGTATTGTCTATGTTGATGAATTCTGAAGCGCACAAAGAAGCACTGCAGAAAGTTCTTGAGCAAGCATATGTGGAACACGATGTTACGATGGATCAGTTCGATCATATTGTGGCTAACATCACTTCCTACAATAATCTCAACTTATGCGATGAAGAACTCCTCGAGGAGGGTAGGAATCATAATTTCGCTTTGCAAATCTCCATGAACTGCAAAGATGACGCTTTATCAAATGTGCTAGTTGACACCGGATCTTCATTGAATGTGCTTCCAAAGTCAACATTGTCCAAGTTGTCGTATCAATGAGCGCCTATTTGATATAGTTACGTGATCGTCAAAGCTTTTGAAGGTTCGCGCAAAACTGTGATTGGCGAAGTGGACCTTCCGGTGAAGATAGGTTTGAGTGACTTCCAGATTACTTTTCAAGTAATGGATATCCACCTGGCCTATAGTTCTTTATTGGGAAGGCCATGGATTCACGAGGCGGGAGCTGTTACCTCCATGTTGTATCAGAAGCTTAAGTTTGTTAAGAATGGAAAGCTAGTTATCATTGGCGGGGAGAAGGAACTACTAGTCAGCCACCTGTCATCTTTCTCTTATGTTGAAGCTGGGGATTAGGTTGTAACTCCGTTCCAAGCCTTATCTATTGCTGTTGAAAAGAGAGTTGGGGCACCTATGTGCTCATTCAAAGATGCAAGGAAGGTTGTTGAAGATGGAAATGTTGATCAATGGGGGCAGAAGGTAGAGGTCTTCGATAACAAGAACAAAACCGATTTGGGTTTCCGACAAGGTTCATCAGTTGTCAAATCTGAAGATACGCAACTCAGCTTCCATAGCGGAGGGTTCATTCATGGCAATGAACAACACTTAGTTGTTGTGCTAGAGGAAGACGAAGAGGAAGACTGTGTTGGTGTAAGCCCTAGAGGCCAATACTTTTGGTACTTGTATCGAATTATTTAAAGGCATTTTCTTTATTATGGTTGATTAATAAAGTCCTTGGAATAGATAGTCCGTTTAATGTATTAAGTGTGACTTAATCATGAGAACACATTAAACATAAGGACACTATTCTTAAAGTATCCGTAGTCGAGCTTTAGTGTGAAGTGGGATAACATTAAAGCATTAAGACTATTATGTTTGTAGACTGATGATCACATCTCATGGATCATGGATAAAGAGTTATCAAGTCTTAAACATAGGTATGAATATTAGGAGTAATATTTATACCGGATTGACCCGCTATGAGAATACTATATAGAAAGTTATGCAAAGTGTCATAAGTTATTCTCATGGTGATAATAGTGTATACCACTCTTCGACCTGAAACCACTATGGATCCTAGATGTAGAGTCGAGTGCTTTATTGTTGATCCAACGTTGTCCGTAACTGGATAACCATAAAGACAGTTGATGGGTACTCCACGAAGCATGCTGAGGGACATGAGTGTCCTAGATGGAATTTGCCAATCCTGCGTAACAGGATAAATGTCTATGGGCCCAATATTGAACTGGACAAGGGTGACACGGTCTATACCTTGTGTTCAATATAGACATAAGGGCAAAGGGGTAATTATACACATAATTATTATCACAGGAGGTTTTGTCAGATCACATGACATTTTCGTGACTTGGGTAGCAGTGATGTGTTGCTAGATACCGCTCACTGTTTATTATGTTAAATGCGTGATTTAATATAATTGCCAACGTCGCGAAAACCTATAGGGTCACACACAAAGGACGGATTGATGAGAGATAGAATAATTAAGGAACATCGTAATGTATGGTGTACTTAAGCAGAATACGAAATATGGTAAGGTACCAAATACTTAAGTGATTTTGGCATATTATGAGATATAGGCCAAAATGCACTTAAGTGGGCTTTTAGGCTTGAAGCCCACACAAGTGGTTCTATAAATAGAGCTCTTGTGCAGAAGCTTTGTATGGGAATACAACACAACTGAAGAGTTGGAATTTCGTATCTCTCTCTCACTCAAAGCCTTCATTCATAACAGCTAGCACTGCGATTGAAGGAATCCATTCGTGTGGACTGAGTAGAGACGTTGTCATCGTTCAACGTTCGTGATCGCCCCGTGGATCTGTATCAAAGGTTTTGATCATTATCAGAGATCTGCACCAAAGGTTTGAATCGCCACAAGAGGTAACGATTCTATCACTGATCATGCCCATTCGTAAGGATCACTAAATGGAGAAAATTTTAAATTCCGCTGCGCCTTGGATGGCAATTCTCCTACAGACTGCACCAATTTTGTGACGCATGGAAAGCTTGCAACAATTGGACTGCTGTTGATATTCCTGTTATTATGCATCGATCTAAGTAATTGCTTTTATTTGTTTTTGAAAATCCTTCTCTTATGCCTAAGGGAGAAGCGAACATTGTTTAGGCATTTTCAATTTGATCATTAATAAAATATAATTCTATTCATCCACATCTATGATGTTTTGTTTTTACTTTTTTCTTTATTCAGAAAATGGTAATCACAAAAAACATGAATAAATAATATGATTGTCCATCTGCATGATATTTGGTCACAAATTCACTTTTCTAAAATCAAAATATCAAATCATTATGCAGGTTGGTTTCTAACCCCATTGAATACAATGATCCTTATCCTTCTCCAAATTTTGAATTCCCTGTGTTTGAGGCCGAGGAGGAAAGTGATGAGAAAGCGAGTGATGAATTGTCTCGTCTTCTTGAGCATGAAGGGAAAGTCATTCAGCCATTCGAAGAGCAGATTGAGCTAGTCAACTTGGGTTCTGAGGATGTTGTGAAGGAAGTCAAGATTGGGACTCGACTGTGTCCTGAAGTGAAGAAGGGGTTGATTGATCTTCTTCGAGAATATTCACATGTGTTTGCTTGATCCTACCAAGACATGCCTGGTTTGGATTCTGAGATTGTGGAGCATAGATTGTCGTTGAAGCCAGAATACCCGCCAGTCAAGCAGAAGTTGAGAAGAACTCATCCTTATATGGTAGTGAAGATCAAAGAAGAAGTGAAGAAGCAGATTGATGTCGATTTCCTTGTAATTGATGAGTATCCGCAATGGGTGCTCAATATTGTGCCTGTTCCGAAGAAGGATGGAAAAGTCCGTATGTGTGTTGATTACTGAGATTTGAATAAATCTAGTCTGAAAGACGATTTCCCTCTACCACACATTGATATGTTGGTAGACAATACAACTAAATTCAAAGTCTTTTCGTTTATGGACGGGTTTTCCGGATATAGTCAGATCAAGATGGCACCCGAAGATATGGAGAAAACCACATTCATTACACCTTGGGGAATATTCTGTTATAGAGTGATGCCTTTCAGTTTAAAGAATGTTGGTGCAATGTACCAGTGAGAAATGACTAATCTTTTTCATGATATGATGCATAAAGAGATTAAAGTTTATGTCGATGATATGATTGCTAAATCCATTGATGAAGAGGAACATGTTAAGCATTTATTGAAGTTATTCTAGCATTTGAGGAAGTATAAACTCCGCTTGAATCCCAACAAATGTACTTTTGGTGTTCATTCTCGTAAGTTGTTGGGCTTTATTGTCAGCGAGAAAGGTATTGAAGTTGATCCTGCCAAGGTCAAAGCAATACAAGAGATGCCTGTGCCAAAAACTGAGAAGCAAGTTAGAGGTTTTCTCGGTCGCTTGAATTATATCTCAAGATTCATTTCACACATGACTGCCATATGTGCGCCTATATTCAAGCTTCTTCGGAAAGATCAGTCTTGTGATTGGACCGAAGACTGCCAGAAAGCTTTTAACAGTATCAAAGAATATCTGCTTGGGCCTCTAATTTTGTCTCCACCTGTTGAAGGAAGACCATTGATCATGTATTTGACTGTGCTTGAAGAGAGTATGGGTTGTGTTCTTAGTCAGCAAGATGAAACTAGAAAGAAAGAATTTGCAATTTACTACCTTAGTAAGAAGTTCACCAACTGTGAGACTCGGTATTCTATGCTAGAGAAGACTTGTTGCGCATTGGCTTGGGCTGCTAAGCGTCTGCGTCAATATATGCTGAATCATACCACTTGGTTGATATCCAAAATGGATCCAATCAAGTATATTTTTTAGAAGCCTTCTTTAACTGAGAGGATTTCCCGTTGGCAGATTTTGTTATCAGAGTATGATATTGAATACCGATCTCAGAAAGCGATCAAAGGTAGTGTCTTGGCTGACCATTTGGCTCACCAACCGATTGAAGATTACCAGTCAGTGCAGTACGATTTTCTCGATGAAGAGATCTTGTACTTGAAAATGAAGGATTATGATGAACCATTGCTTGAAGAAGGGCCAGAACATGGTTCCCGTTGGGGCATGGTATTTGATGGAGCTGTTAATCAGTATGGTAATGGCATTGGGGCGGTGATTATTACTCCTCAAGGCACGCATTTTCCATTTACAGCTAGATTGACCTTCAAGTGTACAAACAATATGGCAAAATATGAAGCTTTCATTATTGGGCTTTAGGAGGTCATTGATCTCAGAATCAAGTATTTGGATGTCTATGGAGATTCAACTTTGGTGGTGAATCAAATCAAAGGTGAATGGGAGACGAATCAACCCGGTTTGATACCATATACAGATTATGAGAGGAGGATTTCAACTTTCTTAACAAAGGTTGAATTTCATCATATCCCTCGAGATGAAAATCGGATGGCAGATGCTCTTGCAACGCTAGCTTCCATGATTGTGGTGAAATATTGGAATGAGGTTCCCAATTTGACTGTGATGCGTCTTGATAGGCCAGCTCATGTGTTTGTTATTGAAGAGATCAAAGACGAAAAGCCATGGTACTATGATATCAAGTGTTTCCTCTAAATTCAAATTTACCCATCTGGGGCATCGTTGAAAGATAAGAAGACTTTGAGAAGATTAGCCGGTAATTTCTACCTGAATGGTGATGTGTTATATAAGAGAAATTTTGATATGATTTTGCTCAGATGCATGGATAGACACAAAGCATACCTATTGATGACTGAAGTCTATGAAGGTTCCTTTGGTACTCATTCCAATGGACATGCAATGGCGAAGATGTTGCGAGCAGGTTACTATTGGATGACAATGGAATCTGACTGTTGCAAGTTTGTGAAGAAATGCCACAAGTGTCAAATTTATGCAGATAAGATTCATGTTCCTCCGACACTATTGAACGTCATTTCCGCCCCCATGGCCCTTCTCCATGTGGGGAATCGATATGATTGGCATGATTGAGCCCAAAGCATCGAATGGACATCGTTTCATTTTGGTGGCTATTGACTACTTCACAAAATGGGTTGAAGCGGCATCGTATGCAAATGTAACCAAGCAAGTTGTTGTAAGGTTTATCAAGAATCAGATCATATGTCGTTATGGTGTGCCAAGTAAGATCATTACTGATAATGGATCAAACTTGAATAATAATATGGTGGAAGCTCCTTGCAAAGACTTCAAGATTGCACATCATAATTCTTCTCCCTACAGACCTAAGATGAATGGGGTTGTTGAAGCTGCAAACAAGAACATCAAGAAGATTATTCAGAAGATGGTTGTAACGTATAAGGATTGGCATGAGATGCTCTCATTTACTTTGCACGGGTATCGTACATCCATCCGCACTTCAACAGGGGCAACCCCTTTCTCTCTTGTATATGGTATGGAAGTTGTGTTCCCAGTAGAGGTTGAGACCCCATCACTACGTGTCTTGATGGAAGCCAAGTTGACTGAAGCTGAATGGTGTCAGACCAGATATGACCAGCTAAATTTGATCGAAGAAAAGAGGTTGATTGCCATGTGTCATGGTCAGTTATATCAGCAGAGGATGAAGAAAGCTTTTAATAAGAAGGTTAGACCTCGTGTGTTCAGAGAAGGTGACCTTATGCTCAAGAAGATTCTATCTTTCAAACCAGATTCTAGAGGCAAATGGACTCCTAATTATGAAGGCCCATATGTTGTTAAGAGAGCCTTTTCAAGCGGTGCTTTGATCCTTACAACTATGGATGGTGAAGAGTTCGTTTGTCTTGTAAACGCAGATGCAGTCAAGAAATATTTCGCCTAAAAAGAAAAGAACAACTCGCTACGTTAAAAACCTGAAAGGGCGGCTTAGGCAAAAAATGAGCGTCTCGGTGGATTGAAAACCTGAAAGGGCAATCCAGGCAAAAATTAGAGACATAAAACATAAAGAATTATCCCGATAAATTGAGTACCCCGCTTTGGGGCAATTTATGCAAAAATTAGGGATTCTGGCAAGTAACTACATCCTGCTGATCTTCAGTTTTGAAGACGTTCTTGAGCACAACAATTGGATTCTGATCCCCAGTAGCAGTCAAGACCATAATGGATATCAAGAGTTGGTAGAAGGGTTAGTGATAATTGTATTCGATGTAACCCTTTTCCATGTAAACTACCATTTTCAACTTTGTAAAGATCTATGGAGTCTTGTCATTTACAAACTACCATTCTATTAAATAAAGTTGAACTTTTATCCAATTGTTTCTACTCTTGTTTAATTTAGCCAAATAGATTTAAATTTTATTATGATCACTTTTGAAATTAAATTTTTTTAAATCAAAATCATTTTTCTTAAACATATAAAAGCATGAATTTTAAGCAATCGATTTCCTTTAAGAGGAATATCAACAATGGTTTGAAAGCAGTAAGCCCTAAGTGTGGAGCATTACTGGTTCTCCCCAAGCAGTAGGAGTAATTTCTATTTCATCCCCGACAGCATTGTTCAGAACTCAATGTTTGTTGTTTTCTCCAGACGATTTTTTTTCTCCGTCGCCCCAGCTAAGTTGGTTGGTTAATCCCATGCGAAGTTTAGTATGTATTCCGCAACCAAGTTTATATTTGGTCTCCAGTAGAGTGAGAATGCTTCTTTGCAGCAGTTTGCATGGTTCTGATAGGACTTTGGTTTCCCCACTAGTCGCCATCAGATTCGCTCTCAGTCAGAGTTTCCTCCTGGTTTCTGAGCAGTTATTTGTGTTTATCCCCTGCATGATTGTCTCCCATTTGATATGGTGTTGACCTAAAATTCCCCGCAGACTTGATATTGGTTTTCCTCAGCAGATCTCCTTTGTTTCCCCAGCTAGGGTTGAGCCTTCGGGATATTGATTTCACTTTTCTCCAGCAGTTGTTTCCCTCTTTTGTGGATTGGCCGAGAATTGTATCGATGATTCAAATCTGCGACATTTTTGTGTCCTTCATGACTATGTTGTCAGCATAATCATCATATATACATACACATATACATATACACTCATATAATTTCATTATTGCATCATCACACTTGTTGATTCATTCTTGTAATTTTAATTCTCCGTTATGGTGGTACTTTATCCCCATACAAGTTTGGTGTCTGTCCTCCTTCAATTGTAGAGTGTCAGCCCCTTAAGCAGAAAGACTTTAACCTTTCTCCTTTCCTCACTGAGTTATTTCTACGTGGATGATGATTTGTTTCAACTTCCTCCCTAGTTGATTATCTGGATGAAACTACTCCCCTTGAGTTATATCCTCATTGGCTTGAGTCTTTATTACTGTTTTCTTTCTAGATCTTACCTAGATCGATGTTTCAGGTCCCCTAAGAGTTTATTACCCAGTAACTGGTAATGTTCTTCTTAGGTTGCAGTTTGCTACTTCTTACCCAATACCCGACAAAAGTAACCTTTTTCTCCCTAGCGGATTCATTTTCATGTTTCCCCAGGAAGTATATCTTTGATATGTTCATCCTAACCGGTGACAGATATTTTCTTACCCTATTTTGAGTCTATCCTTGATATGTTCATCCTAACCGATGACGGATATTCTCATCTTTGGTATCCTACCCAGTAAAAAGGTAGTTGTAATCCCTACGTGTTCCCTAGAGAGTTAATCCTTGATATGTTCATCCTAACCGATGACGAGTTTCCTTCTCTTTGCGATCTTCTGCCCAGTAACCGGTAGTTGTAAATCCTGCTTTTCTCTCTCTGCAGAGTTTATCCTTGATATGTTCACTTTAACCAGTGACGGATATCCTCTCTGTGGTATTCTATCCAGCATTCGATAGATGTAATTCCTACTTTTTGTTCAAGTGGTTTATCCTTGATATGTTCATCCTAACCGATGACGGGTATCCTCCTTAATAACTCCCAGGCAAGATTATCCTTGATATGTTCATCTTAACCGATGACAGATTCTCTTTCCTTTGAGTCTATCCTTGATATGATCACTTTAACCAGTGACAAATATTCTCATCTTTGGTCTTCTGCCCAGTAACTGGTAGTTGTAAATCCTATTTCTGTAGTTTTTCCCCACCAAGTCTATTCTTACCCAGTAAATGGTAATGAATGCACTTCCTGGCGGCCCCCCGTGAGTCATCCTTGATATGTTTACCCTAACCGGTAACGGGTGTCCTCTCTGATCAGATTTTACTATCTCCTTACCCAGTAACAGGTAGTGGATAATAAATTTCTGCTCCTCCTGTGTTGAAGTTTATTTCTTCCCCAGATGAGTTGAGTGCGTATTTACTTGGTGAAATCGATTTTCCTGCATGATTCGAGTATTTCAATTTTATTCTGATCTACCTGTTTCCCCTGCAGACGTCTTTTGGTTCTCCGGTTGAGTCTTTCCATTTTTATGGAATTCCTCTAGTCTCCTAGCAGTTTTTTAAGTCGTAACCTGGCCTACACACAACCTCTTTTATCCCCTCAGAGTCTCTGTCTCCCTAGTGAGTTTTTCCTTATGGAATGCATCATGCTCCTGCGGACCTTCGGTCACTCTGACTTCTTTTCCTCTGTGGCAATATTTCCCCATAAAGATTTGCTTTTACATCCATATCATATGCATCATGAGGTCTCTTAGGGACCAAAAATTTGTTTCTATATGTTTTTATTTAAGCCCATTCTACTAAGTCGATACGAAGATTTTAACCTTCGCCTCCTCAGTTAGAATGTCCTTAAATAGGGGCAGCTGTAAGACCCTAATTTTGACCCTAATATCCCTCATACAATCTCATCATATGCATTAGCATTGTGATCATACCTTGGCATCCTCCTTACCCCTATTTCATTGGGTTTGTTTTGGGAGAGATCACCAAGCACCATGTGATTGTATCATACTTGTATTTTATCATTTCACTAACCAAAATACCAAAAATATGTCTTTGTATTTGCCTAACTCTTTTGTAGGTAAGGCATGATCACTATTGATCTATCAAGTTCACATCTATGGTTTAAGACCCTCATTGCTAAGAGCACAACCAAGGAATGATCCATAATGGATCTAGGCATTATATATGAGTCCCCATGATCTCTATATGTTATTTTGATCAAGATTTCTTCAAGAGTTTGGAGTTGGTTTACCTTGGAAACCCTAGTTCATTTAGGTATCTTGAGTAACTTCTTCACCAATTGATCAAATTTATCAAAGGACACTTCAAATTTCATCATATTATGCACATATGATCTACCATGAGCCTAAAAAGTCAAGAGAATTGCAATTTAGCAAGTTGGTTGATAGTGGTTGGCCAGATGAGTTCATCTGATCAAAACTGGGTCCGCCTAGACCCTATCTCCTACAATTTTTATTATATAAAAATGATTCCAAGATAAACGTTACTCTAGATGAAATTCCAAACAACTTTCATGTTGAAGTCTAGAGCTAATTTTGCTTGGAAAGTCATTTTCTATGTTAAAACATTATAGGTCATTTTGTTTAAACCCTAATTTAAAAGTCAACTTCCCAAGGCCATAACTTGCTCAATTTTTATGAGATGAAAGATTTCCAAGTTGTAAAATCACATTTAAGGTGTCTAATACAACTTTTATTTTTGGAGTAATAACTAATTCAACTTTTATGAGCATGTGATATGAGGACATATTATAGGTCATTTTGGACCAATACCATTGAACAAGTGATTTTCCTCAACTTCAAAAATGCATAACTCACTCATCCCAAATCCAAATGATGTAAAAGTTGTGAATATTTTGAAGTTTTTTGAAAGAGCTACAACTTTGATAAAGACACTTTTCTCATTTGGAGCTCACTTAAAAAGTTAGGCAAGGTGGAATAATTGAATATGTGGCTTGACACTTAGAAAATATTTTGACATGTTGAAATTTCCAAACTTCCACCTCAAAATTCACCATGATGAAAGTTCCAAATGGAAAAGTGTTCAACATAAGAGTTATTCCTCTTGATCTAAGCTTTATAAAGAGTCCTAATTCATTCATTTTGTACAAAGTTTGAGGGGTCTGCGCATGGCTTAAACAGAGTTGTATCAGTTGGCAAGAATCATGCTTCAAACATTTAAATATATCTGCCTTGCAATTCAAGCTTCATTCAGACCTCATTTCAGTTGATTGTGGACCTAGTAAAGTTGCTTCATGGGCCTGCACACGCCCATGCAAGCATGTACATTGCATTGCCAATTTTGGAAGTATTTTCAAGTGTGCAAATAACACTCATCTTTTGCTATAAATAGAGGTTCAATGCTTCAGTTTCAAGGACCTAGTGCGCCAACTTTGAATCCCTAGCTCCAAACCCTCTCAATTCAAAGGAAAACCTAATAAATTTCAATTGAAATTTGAGTTTGAATCTCACTGTTTGGAGATTCAAAAACTCCAGGATCCAAAGCTTTGCATCACTCTTAATCCACTTCCACAAGCTCCATAAGCAAGATCAAGAAAGAATTGAAGCAAGGGAGATCCATTTCTGCACAGCATTGAAGGTATTTTTCCAGATTTTTCTTCTCTTCGATTCTCTCTCAATTCTCTTGGATCCTTGGTTGTCTGAAGTCCTACCAACATAGGCAAGAAGATTGGTTTGCTTTGAGGTCAAATCGAAGCAACTCAGTTGACACACCTCAAAATTCAACTCCACGCATCTCTCTATATATTTGGAGTTAGGTTAAATTGAGGTGATATTCGTGATCTACACCATTTTTTCCTTAAGATCATGTCCTCCTTTTTTATTTATGATATGGTGATGAAGGAACCAGTCCGGCCAAGGTCAAAGGAGAAGATGACCGGCCTTTGGCTCCGACGATGAGCTGGAAGTGTTCAGAGCCATTGATTTGATTTAAAATGTTTTAATCTGAAATGCTCATTGTGATTACCAAACGTGTGGAATATTGACTAGCGCGCACCATGAAACGGGCGCTCTCCACCACTTGATCTGCCACCTCAATTAATGAGGGAGATCTAGTGGTCCACGTTTTTTTGATTATCTGATTTTTATTTTTATTCCTTTGTTTTTCATTAATTCATATTAATTTTAATGTTGATCCAAAAAATATGAGAGTTTCACCAAAAAAAAATTAAATAAAATCCTCTTTCATTTTCTGAATTAAAATTATTTTTTGGATCATTATTAATATTTTTCATGATTTAATTGATTTTGTGAATATTTTTAATTGTTTAAAAATACTTTTAAGTTTCCAAAAATTCTGAAATTTTTTCTCCAAGTTCCTTTGACCTTGTTTGACCTATGATAAATCCCATGGCCATTTCTTTGGTGTTTTGAGGAGGTTTTAGGAAATTGACCAACCATATTTAATTTAATGCATTACTTTTAATATTTTGAATTGATTAATTGTCAAATTATGTGTGTAGAGCCATTTTAATTGACTTTGTGAGGTTAACTTGTGTTGTTGGACCTTGGTCAAGGTTAATTTGACTTTGTTAGGTTAAGATCATTGGTTTTAGGGGATTGATGGAATGTACATTCCATCTCCCCAAATGAATGAATGATCTTAACTTGGTAAAAGTCCTCCTTTGTCCAATTTGTGTTTGATTCATTCCCCCTCCCTCTTCATCTCATTCCCCTTCTTTATGTATTCATGTCATGAACCTATGATATCTCTATATCCTAAGGCTAGTTGATTGCAAAATCAACATAAGTATGGATGAGATTAGGCCCCCCACTTTGCATATTCTTTTTGTGTGTGGTATGTTTCATGAGCATAGTTCATCATACTATGTCTCTAACATGCATTAACACCAAAATTCTATTGCCCGACCTCAAATAGTTGTGATTTCTACATAAGTCCAATTACGATTGCTTAACATAGCGCTAAATTTTGACACAAAAGGCATAGCATTCTAGTTAGTGAGATTGTAAGTCTCCCCTCTTTCATGGTATTGTGTGGAAATTTGGCCTTTTTTCCTTCCTTTGGAAGAGGCCTTGGTTCAAGGATCCATGCTTGTGATAAGTGGGTTGAGTGTTCTCCAAAGAATGACTTAAAACAAAAGCAAAGCAAAAGCAATACTAACTTCTAATTCATTAACAACTAACATTTAATTTCAAGTCATTTATTTTTAAATACTATTTAATTTTCAAGCTTTATTCATTTGCCATTATTCATACCATTCAAAATGTTTATGTTAATGTCATTTTCACTTTGTCCGCTTGGACCGTATTTTGTGATATATTTTGTTTGTGTATATTGTGTTTGTTTGTATGGTCTTTGACCATTAATGTACATAATAAGAACAAAAACCCTAAAAAAAAATTGTGTGGACTGTTGAATTGATCTGAGACATTGGACTTAGAATTAGACAACACTCTCTATGCAAAGGACTTGGCCAATGCCAACTTTTC
Organism: Lathyrus oleraceus; assembly: GCF_024323335.1. Classification (NCBI taxonomy): domain Eukaryota; kingdom Viridiplantae; phylum Streptophyta; class Magnoliopsida; order Fabales; family Fabaceae; genus Lathyrus; species Lathyrus oleraceus. Next base: position 5,532,448 of record NC_066580.1, read on the forward strand.
TGAAACCAAGTGCTTGTGAAGAAAACTTTCATCTGATGCAAATATTGAAGATCCATTTGAGTTCATCTGCAACATGATCATATTGAAGCTGTTATTTTGAACATGTGTATAATGCTCCTCTTTGAAGCCATCTGATACATGGGGAATTATGAAGAAAGATCATGGAGTTGCTAAGCTTGGATGTGGCTATATTTATTTGATGCCTTACTCTTCATTTTGCTATTTGTGTATTGATTGTTGTGTGATTCTAAAGTCCAAGGGAAATTTGGGTTTCTATATGACATTCTTATCTATTAGACTGCAGCCCATTGGTCAGATCTTTTCAACTCTCAACTTTTAAATTTTATGCTTATGATTAGCCTCTTCATCTCCTCCCCACTTCTTTAATTTCAAAATCTCTCCATCCTTTTAAAAGTCTTCTTTGCTTATGTTTGTTGATTTCTAAACTTTGACCATTTTTTGCAAACTAGAAACTTTGGCCTTATGCCATTGCATTTTCAAACTCATTTTCTTAATCAAAATTGCAAATGAACTTAATTATACTTTACTTAAATTTTCAAAAGCCAAAAAGAACTAACACTCATTCAAACCATTTTTAGGTCTTTGTGCCTTTCAAACTTAATTTTTTGTTAAAAGCAATGCATTCACTTTGAAATTGATACCACGAACTACGAGATTTTGATACCTTATTTTTATGTTGGTACGTAGGCACAAGTCCGAAGGTCTTGTCAAACACAAAAATATAATTAATGAATTTTTTTCTCATCTCCACACTCTTTTTATTTGCAAACATCATTTGTACAAAAACACATATGCACACAAGAAAGGGCTCCCTAGGAGTACCTAGGACACTTTGGATGCTAACACCTTCCCTCTGTGTAATCAACCCCATTACCTGTAATCTCTGGCATTTTATTAGTTTTGATTTGAAAACTTCTTATTCTTGGGTTTTGTTCGTACTTTTCCCTTTTCCCTTGGAAACAATAAAAGCGCGGTGGCGACTCTTGTTTAATTGATGTCTAGCTTATTCTTAGCTTGATGGTCATGAATTTACCGCTACAAGGTGTAACCAGTTACCCACTTTAGCATAACTGGTTACAAGCCCGGGTTTTTTATTTTTCTGTTATTTTACTTGGTCAAAATGAATTTCAATCATTGTGTAATCTCTATATAAATGTGCAAGGTGCACTCTCACCCTAGTTAATGAAATTATTCATTCTCACCCTCAACTCTCTCTCTCTCTCTCTCTCTCTCTCTCTCTCTCTCTCTCTCTCTCTCTCTCTCTCTCTCTCTCTCTCTCTCTCTCTCTCTCTCTCTCTCTCTCTCTCTCTCTCTCTCTCTCTCTCTCTCTCTCTCTCTCTCTCCCCATTCAAATTTACTCATTCCAATATTTACCAACCTTATGTTTTATTTGTTCTAATAGGTTTTAGGGTCAATTTTTTATCCAAAATCACCCCTCTAAATTCTTTTTCTATTCAAATAAGTGATTTTCTATATATTTTTAGTTTTTGTCTTCGTGATTACGTCGTCTTAGCGCAATATTGTGTTAATCGTCGTCTTATTGCAGTGTTACTTTTTTCTCCGTCTTGGTGTTGTGTTTGTTCGGTTTAGATTGACATATTAGTTTCGACTCAATGCATATTCAACAAATGACTTTGACGTCGTCAACACTGCATACTCGAAGACATGGATACTCTGAACATTTCAATTTTGTTATATTTATAGGTTTTGTCACATTTATAGACATTTTACCGTTATATACTATTAACATGTGAACTATAAGTTTGTCAGTAAATTTATCTTTTTCAATTTATAATGATTTAAAATTTATATTATTCCTATTTTATCAATTTGAATAAATTTTATTTTCCTTAAAAAAAAAACAAAAACAAAAAAAAACTCCCCACAGCATTATCATGGACAAATAGAAAAATGAGCACTAATTTCTAAGTCCATTTTGAATGCTTATGACTAAGACTGCAGCCAAAAAGGTCACCTAAACTAGCTCATAAGATCCAAATATGAAATGAGAGCTTTACTAAAAGGACTCACTTTCCGGCTATTAGGTTTTCTTAGTGCCTAAACATCCTACGTGGCACATACATATGATATACTTGATACATATTCACAATCCAAACCCTATTTTGACATACATGTAAAACTTGAAGACTTAAAGAAGAAGCAATGAAAAAGTGAGTGCTCTCTTCACCTTACCTTTTAGGATTTTTATCAAACATTGTCGCATATCAAAAGCATGTACATTTAAAAATCTTCAAAACTTCAAATGTGACTCAACTTTAGCTTGCACACACCACCTTTAATTGCAATTACCTATAAAATATAAAAACAATGACCCCACTTCACTATTACTCAATTTTAAAAACTTCTATTTAGTTTGCTTTTACTCATCCTTATAAAATATGCACACTTAAATTTGGTGCACAAATATAAATAAAAATTTGATGAATAAGTTTTGTTATCATTTTTATATATAGAACTTAACTTTAAAAGTTAATTTGTAAGGGGAAAATATAATTTAATTAACTTTGAATAAGTTTTGTTATTATTCTAAAAAATAAGTTTTATCTAATTTAACTATAGTTTATATACAACATTCATACACCTTAAATCAACTATTTTCTAAAAAATAAAAATTAATAGTTTTTACAAAATGAATAATATTTTGTAAACACGGTGACACGAACTTAAGATCGATCAAAATAATAACTATAATATCGAATTTACCTAAATAAATTATAATTTATATTTTTTTTTATTAAAAAACAAAACTTTTTTCTCTCCACTTTCTTTAACACATGACCCTATTAGAATAAATAAACATTTCATCTCTTATCTCTTCTCTTCATAACTTTGTGTCATTGAAGTGCCTTTTTTTCCACCAATTCAAAAATGATACCCAACAACATATCCTCCCCCTCCCCCTCACCTTCACCCTCAAACCAAACCAACATTCAAATCTCTCCTGAACAAACAGGCATCACAAAACCACCCAAAAACTATCATCCCTTTAGAACAAGATCATCAAGAAAGCTAGCAATCCTCAAAGTTGATGAACATCAAAAAACCAAACCAATAGTATGGTTTGCCGCCATACTATGTTTCATCTTTAGCCTCATGTTAATCTTCTTTGGCATAGCAACATTAATTTGCTACCTAGCCCTAAAACCAAGTAACCCTTCATTTGATATTCCAAATGCAAGCTTAAACTTGGTATATTTTGACTCAAAACCCTATCTCAATGGTGAGTTCACACTTCTCACAAATTTTTCAAACCCTAATAGAAGAGTTCATGTGAAGTTTGAGTCTTTACATATTGAACTTTTCTTCACAAATAGACTCATATCATCACAAACGATCAACCCTTTTACTCAAAAGCCAAGGGAAACTAGGTTGCAAGCAGTGAAGTTTATGTCAAGTTTGCTTTTTGTGGCACAAGAGGTGGGTGTGAAACTTGAAAAGGAGGTGCAAAGTAGTAATAGGTTGAGTTATTATGCAAAGGGAACATTTAAGGTGAAGGTTAAAATGGGAATTATACATTTGTCTTTTTGGCTTCATAGTGTTTGTCAGATGGAGATGACTGGTCCACCAGCTGGTTCTCTTGTTGCTAGACAATGTGTAACAACTAGATGAAGATGGAGGTTTTTTTTTATTTAGTTTTTATAATATTTTGATGTATAGTATAAATTAATTAGAGTGTGAAAAAGAGTGATATGAATATATGATTCATCTCAAACTATAAAAAAAAATTAAAAGATACTATTTGATATTTTCTATTTTTTTCACTTGTTGATAGAAGTTTAATGGTATAGGATTTTGAAGCTCTTCAATTTTAAGAATGTGCATAACATATTTTTATTTTAATTCTAAATAATTTTTTCAATTTTTTTGGTCTATTTTTTTCAATTTTAATTCGGTATAGATAACACAAAATTTGTTAGAACCTAATAAAATTTAAAACAAAAATCTTAATAATGTGTTTGGATGAGAGAATTTAAAAAAAAATATATAGTTTTAATAAAATTTATTGTTTTAATAAATAAAAATACTTTTATTAAAATGATGGAAATTTATGAAATATAAATTTAAGAAATAATAAATTATACCCAAAAGTAAAATATTTAAAATTCCTCTTTCACTCTAGTTGCACTGATTGGAAAACTTTTTGACTGTTTAAAATAGCGAAAGCCAAAAGGACAAATAATTGATTATTGACGTGGTACCAACTAACATTTCAAAAGTATTGTGGCGACCCTAACATCTCAAAATCACGTTTTAATCCAGAATCTTTTAAATTGCGTTTTTAAATTGCTCACTATTTTAATTCTTTTCTTGCCAAAATATCTATTACCAATTTTGCATATGAAAAAGATAACTTAACTTTTATATCTCTTTTGGTAATATTATAGGAGATATTTTTTTTAGATACATTGAATAATTAATATACATATCAAACATATTAATTATTTATATTTAAAAGATAAAGCATTCCTTATAAATTAGGTCAAATAAAATTATAAAATTACGAAATTTAAACCCATCAAAATTAACAGATTTTAAGACTCAAAATAAATGTGGATATTTTCTATGCACAACTAAGAAAATTAATATCTCAAGATATATCTCAAGATGTATTTTTAGGTTGGATTCGACCAAAATATGTCTCAAATTATCATATTAAGAGGATATGTCTCAAATTATCATATTAAGAATAAGAGGATATGTCTTAAATTAATATTATTAATAAATGTTCTTTATAATCCAAGACAAAGTTTATTTTTTAAGTTTATTAAATAGTTAATATATTTAAATAGATCAAATATATTAATTATTTAATAAATTAAAAAAGATTATAAATAAAATAGAAGTTAAAGATAGTGCACGGTTAGTGTAAAGAAATATTACGCTGATATCCAATTAAGATATTTTATATTATTAAATTATAGTAATATTTTAAAAATATGATGTGGAAAGATACAGGAATCTTATTAATTAATAATGTAAAAATAAAGAAATATTTCTAATAAAGACCAAAAGGCGGAAAACTCAATTACAAAAGAATGTGATCCAAAAAAACACGTTAAAATAGTTATGGATTAGATATAATAGTGCTGGAGAGTTCAATATTTAATTTCTACCATATAAGGATCACTCGTCGCTACATATAATCACGCGATTTCCCACATCTCAAGTCACGAAATATGCGGCGATTCTATCGTCTTCAATATGTAGATTTCATAATATGTTGTTCACAAATATGATCTTACTCTTACTCGCATTATAATTTCTCTTTTACTATTTATTAACTTGGGTGTTGGAGTGTCAATCTTGTATGTCCACCCGCTCCGTCGTATCGATTGCACTTTCCATCGCCTTAGCAGGCCTCATTCCCCTTACATCTATCATTCCTAGAACAATGACATTGTCTATGGGAGTTTCCTTCTGATTCTTAAATATCTCCACAACCAGATCTTTTTTATTCTAAAGTCACATATCGGCTACAACGATCTTGCTTGAAAGACTGTGATGATCTACAATTGAGTTGCTAAAACCACCATGAGTTCATCAACCTCGAAAGCATCCTCCTACTTCGTCGTCTCTCCAATCGACGGTGGACCATCTAGCAAGGAGAAAGTAACGAAGAGCGTATGACACGATGCTCTTCAAGATAACTAGTGGCGAAATGAGGCGGGAAGAAGATAGACTCATCCTAGGATTCTAAGACAACAAAAAGATTCAATAGGTAACCACATTGTCTCACAAATTATTAATGACAGAAGCTCTTGCAATGTCATGTACACAAACATCTTTATGAGATTAGGGTTACATTATATGGACCTCAAGCCATACGAAGGTAAGAGTCTCTAGGCATTCAACATTTCCGCCACTCGCCCCTGTAGGGTCATAAAATTACCAATTTCTTTTGGTGAAGGGAAGGATGAAAGGAGTGTCAATGTGTGTTTGTTAGTGATCCCTTGCAAAAAGCATTTACAATTGCATTTTATGAAGGTTTTTCCTTGTGGCGCAAGACGCGTTGGCTTCTACTATTTACCTGAAGATGAAATATCACAACAACTTTGGATAATCAGTCGTCATTCCATCATATTTACACGTAGCCCGCTTGATTCACAAAATGATACTAAGGAATCCTCAAGAAACTACTCTCACTCCCAAGAAGAAAATGAAAAAGACCCCTACATTCTCTGTCAACACAGTTAACCTCGACGTACATGAAGATAATGTCATACCGTGTGAACGCTCGATTCACCATTGGACCCTAAAGCAAAGACCACTAGATCGGCCCCAGTTCGAAAATTTGAGTGTTACAACTTGATAAGAATACAACAAGGTTTATTCATAGATGAGTTGATTTGCTAACCTCAGTGAATAAATGGCTCATTGAATGCTTTAGAGATAATGTCGATCTCTTTGTAGTTTCTCCAAACAAGAAGCCTTGCATCGGCCTTAGCATGGCTTGTCATCAATTGAATATCGATCCATCCATCTGGTATATAGCTCAACTAAGGAGAACGCAATCCCTTGAAAAAGCTTAAGCCACCACTAACATGGTCCAAGGCCTACTCAACGCAAATTTTATTTTTGATGTAAGATATGAAGGAGAGAAATTTATACACAAGAAGGGGGTTGAATTGTGTATAGGGAAATTTACTTATTTTTCTTAAACCTGTTCAGAATCTGAGATGTTAAGCTCAGATTCCGATCCAAGTAAGACTCTGAATCATATCAGAGTTTGGCTTCAGAGTTTGTTGCACTGCAGAATATAAATGCATGAGTAAATAAATAGACACATAATATATCAGGGTTCCTCTTGAATCGGTAGTATCATAGTCCCCATGCAGAACAAAAGATTTTCACCATAATCACTCAGATTACAATTTTCTCAATCAAACTAGAAAACAACTTCTGCTTAAGCCCTCAAGAAAAAGACTTCTTTTCCTGAACTACCCGTCTAAGACTTCCTGCTAAATCTCACAGAAAGAGACTTCTGCTTAAGCCCTCAAGCAAAGAGACTTCCTTGCATAAACTACCTGTACAGAACTTCATGCTCAATCTCACGAAAAGATTATATTTTGATTTGGGGTCACAATTGGTTGTATGATAGTTCTTCGTTGGTAACTTCTTGGTCAAATATTTTGTTAATAGATCATTTGAAGCTCTTTGATTTGATGGTTTATGATGGGAAACGGTTGAATACATATTTTATCCATACACTTGTTCGATTAGAAGAAGAGAAATAAAAATCTTAAAATTTCCTTATTTGAAGTTGTTTGTGTTGACAAAAGAGTGTGGAAGTTTGAAAAGAATGACATTTATTCAATTCATAGTGTCTGTCATTATTTTATAGAAAAATATAATGATACAACTCATCTTAAGGTTCGTGAGAACCGATAGCTCCTTTGAAAATTAAAAACTCATGTGTGAGTAAAAAAAAATTGGCGCTCATGTAGGAATTGTGTTCCTACAAGAAAATGGTTGATAGATAAAGGATTTCAATGTCAAGACTATTGTGGAGATGGCTTAGAAGATGACAAATATCTTGCCTTCTATTGTAAAAAAAATGAGTGTTGGGAGTTAGTCGGATTATGGCCTATTATACAATACGAGGCGATTGATAATATCTCCTTCACAGGTATAATTTTCTCTCTTTTTCAAGTTCCAAATCAAGATCAACCGGCTTTATTTTTTGTCATTATTTGGATTATTTTGAAGGGTAGAAATAATTATATTTGAAACCACATAGAATATTTAATAGAAATAATTTGTGATTATGCCTTTTACTTGTTTATGGGATGGAGAAATGTGCAAAAGAATTCAAGCGAGAAGCTCTAACCAAAATGAAACTCTTATAATTAATTATTGGAGAAAATCTTCGACCGATCATCTCAAATGCAATATAGACACATCTTTCTCTATGACCTTTGACTTTTAATAAGGTCGAGATAGGCGTTTGTGTGCGACATAAAGAGGAGCAGTTTGTGGTAGATTTTACCTATTAGCGAGGTGGATGCGGGGAGGCTTTAGACCTTATAACAATTATTAATATAATTGGTGTCTGAGCTCAATTTGAATGGTGGGTGTAATATCCTAAATTTTATCCCAAAAATTTTCATCCTCTCATGCTTCTTTTTTTTTCATCATTTGTAAAGATATTTTGCAAAAGCCAACTAAAATACTAAAAAATCAACTTTCATTCAAATCATGTGCATCATTTCAAATCAATTTATTCCATTCATCATATGTATTTTGCATAATTAAAAAAGAAAGTCAAAAATCAACACAAAAATAATGTTAAAGTTGCCTAAAAATTTACTCTATTTTGCATCATTTTTCATTTATCATATGAATGAAATAGCAAAAATAATAAAGCTCATTGTATCATGACATGCATAGGATGGTGGTTCTTCATCACTTTGATTCTAAGCACTCCATGCAATACATGGGGAATAAAAGGAAGTGAATGTTATCCAAGGGTCAAACAAAACCAAGGGTCAAAGTGATGTTTTTAAGCACTCCATGTGTTTTTATTGCTCCATGGGTCCATTCTGTTCCATCAAGAAACGAAAACACATAAGATACCATGCTCACCACTTGTATCCAAGGGTCAAACAAAACCAAGTGAAAGGGGAGGTTCGGAACTGAATTAAGAGAAAGAATCGTGATGTTATTCATCACAAGCACTGTAATATCAAACATTGCATCATAACATTCACATAGCATCATTAAGGTATGTTGTTTAAGGTTCTCCAACATCTTCTATTCCCTCGTATACTAAAGAAAACATCTTCTATTCCTTCATATACTAAAGAAAACCTTCTTTAAGTTATGTTTTTATACGATAAAACAAATGGAACAGAATGGACCCATGGAGCAATAAAAATGTCATTTTATTCTATTGCGTAGATATTTCAGGATGGAATAGAACAATTTTGTCATTCCATCCAAATCGAAGTGTACAAAAGTCATTGGAATGTTATAGAATAGAACGGAATACATTCCATCTATTTTTAATTAATCCAAACAACAGATCATAATTTTATACCATTTCAATTCATCTCATTTCATTCCATCAATCCAAACATAGTCTAAATGGTGTGTGAAAGAGTTTCATTCCTCTACTTTTCTTCTTTTTTTCCTCACATCTGTACAATCTTGTATTTGAGCTTCACTAAGTCTGAGTGAAAAACAACATGTTTAACCAATCGGATATGTTTATAAAGTTATGAACGATGATGTTTATAAAATATATATGCAGAATTAAACATGTTAATCAAAAGCAAAAAATTTAAAAAGTATAATAATACATATGCTAAAATGCATCCATCCACCCCAAGCTCTCCATTTAGAAGCTTAATACTTATAGTCCTTAACATGCAAGCTCTCTGAAGCCAACCCAGTTCCACTTCCACCACCATACTTTCCCAAAGTAGCCTCAGAATTGGCCTTGCATCTTGCCAGAAACACATCTTGAGCTTTGCCCACATTCTCTTTCTTTCCAGACCATGTCTTGAGTGTGCTTTGCTGCAGTGCTCTCCCAAATGAGAATGAAAGTGTCCATGGCTTCACAACATCAAACTTATTCATTGCATTCAGGTTCAGTGTAGCTTGTTCTTCACTTTGTCCTCCAGACAGAAAAACTATCCCTGGTACCGCAGCTGGGACAGTTCTGCGCAATGCATTGACTGTGTACTCACCAATCACCTCAGGTGATACCTGCACACAAAAATGCATATTGTTTGTTTTCCAAGTTAATAACGTCGCAGTAATATACTTCATCAGTCCCGTTGATTTCTTACATTTTGTCGACGCATAAGTAGAAACTAGCAATGTGACAAAAACGTCAGTGACCTAATTATTTTCACTCACATGAGAGACCTCAGACAAAAGATTGGTGATTTACTCTTCTTCAAAATTGAGTGTTACCTTTGGGCTATCAGAACCGGGGGTGACCATGTTGGGCTTGAGAAGAGTTCCTTCAAGAAGGACATGTTGATCATTCAGTGCCTTGTAACAGGCTGCAAGCACAGTTTCAGTAACAGCAGCGCATTTGGCGATGTCATGAGATCCATCGGTTAAAATCTCGGGCTCAACAATAGGCACGAGGCCATTCTCCTGGCAAATGATGGCGTAGCGAGCCAAGCCCTGTGCGTTTTGCTGGATAGACAACTCAGAGGGCTCATTGGGGCCAATCTTGAGGACTGCACGCCACTTGGCAAAGCGCGCTCCAGCCTTGTAGTACTGCTGGCATCTAGCTCCAAGAGAGTCAAAGCCTTGTGTTGTTGTTTCACCATCTGTTCCAGCCAATTCAACAACACCCTTGTCAACTTTGATGCCTGGTATGACATTGTTCTCTTGGAGAATTTCAACAAAAGGCTTCCCTTCTGAGGACTTCTGGTAAAGAGTTTCCTCGAAGAGGATGACACCAGAGAGGTATTGGAGTGCATTAGGAGAAGTGAAAAGAAGTTCGCGAAGAGCTTGACGGTTGGCCTCGATGTTCTCAACGTTGATGCTTGCTAGACGCTTGCCAATGGTCCCTGTGCTCTCATCAGCCGCCAAGATACCCTTGCCAGGAGTAGCTATGTACTTGGCATTCTTGATAAGCTCATCTTGAAATGAAAACCACAATCAATTATTATTACATAAACTTGATGATGATGATGATGATTGAAATCAAGGTAACTTCTTCGACATGACAAGAATCATTATGATTCGGCACTTTAAAATTACTAGTGTATTTATGCTAGCAACACTTATTTTAAAACATTTTTTATACACTAAAATGGCAGTTATTTTGTAAGTGGAAAGATTGACATGCTTGTAGTACAATGAATAACTGCTATGTGTATGTTTAGTAAGAGTGAGTATGCTTAAATTAGAAGAAGAAAGGTCAGAATGAGATTACCTGCATACTTTCCAACAAAGGCAGACATGCTTTGAAATTGATATTGTATGGCGGGAAACAAACAGATAACAGACGACAGCACAAAAACTGAGGTTAGGCAATACCAAAGTTATATAGATAAACCACTAAAGGAATATACCAAGAACTTCCTACCCAACCAATGCAAAGACAACATGTGTCCAGTGGTTTAGCCTAAGGAAGTTTATCACTCTTGGATAGAGCAATGAGTGATCCTTCTTCTTGCCAAGTGGCAACTCATCCTTTTCAATAATACCAATATATTTCAGTAACCTCATAAAAGATAAAAAAGAAATTTTGTGGTCATGTTCATCATCAACTAGGACTTGTTTCTATCTGAAAATATCAAGCCTACATACAAATTGAGATATTAACCTAAAGGATAATATCCTAGTATGTGGGTTGTTTGCAGAACTCTGTCTCAGCCACATTTAAAAAAAATTAGTCTTTTTCAGAATCAAGTTTAACATTCATGATACATGTACATGCATGTAACCCACACCTGCATATCTTCCTCAATTGTGAGTCAGATTGAATAGAATTAAATAAGCAAGTGAATGCGAAGACCTATAACTTTGCAGACAAAGAAATTGTACAACTCCAATAAAATAAAATTATTATCATTTCTATAATTATATGAAGTATAAATCTCGGACTTCATGAACACGTATCATGATAAATCAGTATCGGCTGAGAATAACTTGAAAGAAAAATTCTGGTATAATAACAAAAGATTATACAAAATTTGCATTGGAGAATTCCAACTATGTGCATTAAATAAAGAAAAACAAGGATTGTGATCAAAATTGATTTAAAACTAGCACGCAGATCCCGGCAGAGTCACAATTCAGTAAAGTCTAATCTCTCTCATTAAATAATGATCAACCAAAAAATATTGTGGTTTTTCCCGAGAATAATTACTGTGAACGGGCTTCCACCTTGCTGGTCATCACCATCTGTTCCAGAGTATCAATTCCCAAACCCATCATCTTGGGAATGAGGTGGGAATCTTCATACGGACCAATCAGTGGAATCTTCAGCAGATTGTGCTAGGTTGACCAGAGGCTGAGAATCAGGTAACGGAGCCGAAGTAACAGGGTTTGATGCAGTGGAAGAGATGGTGAGGGCCGCAGTAGCTAGGGTTTGCTTGCAAAAATGCTCAAGATGAGCTTTGTGACGCAGGAGTAAGGTTTCAACTTTTTTGATGGAGACAGAAACAAATTTTCCACTTAAAAGTCTGATTGTAAATTACGTCAAGATGTTTGCGAACTGAAATTGGTTCACAGATGGCTTTAATTGAACTAATTAGAGTTTGAATGAGCAGGAGAAAATCAGAGACAGAATAATCTTAGATGTCAAAACATTTATCCTCGGAAATCTTTTGCAGACCACATGCACACCTTGAGGTGCCTGGCAAGACAAGAGAAAGTGTAAATCACTGGATACAAGAAAAGACGGGCAAGAGAAAATAATGAAAAAAGCAAGATGTGCGTATGAGATAAAGATAGCAATAACTTCCTGACATGGATTGAGAAAATATAATATTGGACTCTGGTACATCCTTAAAATTAAAGAAATTGCTTGAACAGCAGAATTACCTGATATTATAAGGTTAATCAAAACGAAAAAAAAAAAAAAATAAATGTCAATTTTGAATCGCCCTAATTCTGCTAACTGCTGCATAACTTAAAGTTGCAGTTGCAGTAGGCGGCTGATGATGGTTCATGTGCATTTTTACATGCAATAAATCATTTAGAGACTGCTCGACTGCTAACAAAATGAAGGACTAAACCAGAAAAAAATTGGTCCATGTATGATTTCTAAAATGGACAAAGCAATGGATAACCAGATCCAAGAACAGCAGACACTAAGTAAAGATAAAATGCCTATTTTCACTTTCCATTCGATAACTATGATTTATCTCTCATATGAAAGTTCAAACTCAATAGCTATGTGTATCTATCGTATCACCAAATTAGATTTAGATAAGTACACACTACAATGTTTAGCATGAAATTGACTTACACAATATAAAAGGTATTGAAGCAATTTTTACATTGATTTAATTTTGTATTGACCATCAAAAACAAAAGAGTAACTGACTTGTTTAAAAACTGAAATATTCATCTTGTGTTGTTCATGCATCAGTTAGCACAAAACACGCCTTAGACCAGCTTTAAATTAAACATACATTACAAGAATGACACACCTGTGCCTAAGATAGGATCCAACAGCAGCACATGCCTATCTGAGATATCATTTGGAAACTTCTCATATATTTGTTGCTCAATAATCAAGGGATGAGTTAGGCATTATGAAAGGAAACAAATAGAAACATATACTAATTCTGAAGCATATATGCAGATACAAAACCTGCTGAATGTCACCTTCTCTACGAATAAGAACTTTTACAATCTTGATACCTGTGCAGCAATGCTCGTAAAGCCTATGTTTTCACCACTGAAATTAGATCATTTTATCAAATTTAAGGACATTTTGTGTTTTTCTAAGAAATGAAGTTAATTGAAAAACTGTAGTAATGGGTTCACATCAAACTGATTAGTATGGAAAAAAAACTAGTCTCTTAAAGCATAGTGGGGATAAACCTAGATGATAATTTCAAGGCAAACGAAAAACAATTAGCACATCATGCAAACTAAGCAATTTTCTAATTCCAAACCCAAATCGGCAAAAGATCATCCATTTGTTTATGGAAATGTTTAAGGAGGAATAAGAGAAAACTCATGACAATATTTTCAACCAAAGATGCCAATATTTATAATGGAGACACGATACAAGAACAGCAACCAAGCCTTATCCCACTAAGTAGGGCCGGCTACATGGATCAACTTCCGCCATAATGTTCTATCCAGGACCATGCTTCGATCCAAATCGTTAAACTCGAGATCTTTCTTAATGACTTCTCATATAGTTTTGCTAGGTCTTCCTCTACCTCTAGTTGTTTAACTCCTCTCCATGTGATCTACTCTACTTACCACAGAATCTGCAGGTCTTCTTTCTACATGCCCAAATCATATGGAGAAAATATAAAGCCATTCCCTACCTTTGACTCGACATTGACTCATTCCAGGGAAAACAGGCTTTTGAGCAAAACGGAAATCATCACACACTGCTAGTACCCTGCAGTTAAAAATGCATAGATAAAGTCTTTTCTGAAGCTATCATGGCAGAGCTTTGTCTATTTGGTTGATTGGTATCAATTTCTTATAGTTTCTTTGTTGTATTTGATACAATCTTTTGATGTTAAATTGATCTATATGTATATCACTCTAAAATTGTAAATAAATTAAAATTCTTAGGGAGTATTTTATGTAATATGATAGAATGTATGAAACATCTGCAAACAGCAAAATATATTCACAAAAATTCACCCAGGGAAAGAGGACCGCAGATTCAAATGCCCTGGTATTGCAGTTTTTCAGTATAGAAACTACTGATTAACATCATGAACAATAGACTAACGAGTATAATTACACGATAACCATTGATTCCGATTCTGTCAATAAGTATCTCTTTGACATGGAAGTCAAACTGCAGTTTGATTTGCAGTATTTCCATGTTGTCCAAGATACAACAGGCTAATCAAATCGAAAACAAGGGCAAGAACAGTTCAAAAAAATGGCAGCACTTAAGAAACCAGAAAGTGGTGAGTGTGGACCCTTAAAGGAACAAAAACCACAAGCCGACGATATCATTATTTGGGGGGAGGGGGGGTATTACCCTTAAAGGAACAACTACTACAAGATATCTTTTCTGAAGCTAACATGGAAGGTATCTATTTGTTGGATTTGGTTGATCAATATCAATTTAGATACAATCTGAGGTTAAATTCATCCACATCTATATCACTCCAAAAAGTAAGTAAAAATATCCTTAGGGCCTATTTTATGTATATGAACATAATATATGAATCATAAGCAAATAAATTCACAAAATGTGTCAAATGTTGACCAGGAGGCAGAGTACCACAGTCAAATGCCCTAGTGGTTTCATCCTTTCCATGGACTTCCTTGCTAATCATAAGAAGCAAGGAATCATTTAATTTTAAATAACACCAACACAATGGAAATCAATGAATCATCATTCTCATATTCTCATCCGCTTCAAACATCAGTACAGCCACATTCATCTCACAAGTTCATACCCTTTACTCATTCCTAAAGAAAGGCAGATCCTTAACAAGTTACCAATATATTACAAATTTACAAGTAGGAGCCAACAAGATTCAGGTTTGAAAGGAAAAAAACAGTGTTCTCAATTCTCAATTATGCAAGGTCATCATCATCAAGCAGTCATTTGGTTAAAATAAAATAAAATTCTATAATAATAATAATAATGAGATAGCAAGAAATGACATGGATATGTATATGAACCACACATTAATCAACATTACGATCATAAAGAGATTAGCTCACTAATCTCTTTATGTTAATTTTCATTTCACTTGGTGCAAAAATTTACTGTCATAATGGAGTTTCAAATTTTCATAACAGTAACAAACAAGCTATTGACAAAATAATCAGGGAAATGTCATTTCATAAAAGCTTTAGCGAAATCCACTATTTCCTTCAATAGTTTTCTGATCTTCCTGGACTTCTTATGTTTTACCTTTTTGGTCAGGAGAGGCATTTCCCTGATGGGGCCTGGGGGTAAACCCTCTTTCAGTGCACTTCCTCTGGGTGTAGCAGAGGGGGGAATTCTCAAGATCTGAGGAGGTAAAGGAGTGTGTTGCTTCCAGACCAAGTTACTTTCCATGGAAAATTTTACTTTCTTGGAACTATTCTCTGCACTCTTTGCTACTGCAGAGACATCTTCCACATCTGCAGTGTTCAAATCAAAATCCTGAGATGTCTCTCCTTTAGAGTTCTCTGTTCTCTTTCTCTTCTTACATACAACCCCCTGAGATGTCTCTCCTTTAGAGTTCTCTATTCTCTTTCTCTTCTTACATACAACCCCAGTAGCAACACCATCATGCGAACTTGCTTCAGCATCACTCTTCTTAATCTTCCTCTTGTTCTTTTTTGGCTTATTCACTTTGTCAACAGAATCCAGCACTACCCGATCAACAGAGTCAGGAATGGAAAACTCGAACCCAGAATTAGAAACATCCTTCTCCAGCTTCAAGAACTCATTGCTCAATTCAAACAAAACCTTTCTATTCCTCTGAACACAACCCGGATCAGAAGCCAACTCAAATAACTTGGAAGAAAAACCCATGACCAACGCTATTGTTCCCAAATTCACAACATGACCATCACCACGACCACTTTTCTTAACCTCCAACAAAATTCTCCCATTCATCAACAACACATCAAAAAAACCACTCTTAATCTTCCCTAACAAAACCTTATCAAGCAATTTAACGACAGCAGAGAAAAACGGTTTAAAAAGCACTTCTAAAACACTCAACTTAACCGGAAGAAAAGGCATAAGCTCTTGAAGAAAAACAGAAGCAACATAATAATTAACACTTTTTCCCTTAACAAACTTATCTTTAGCAGAAAAAGTAGACTTATCCAAACAATTCATAAAAAGATTAACCAATTCCAAATTCCACGAATTCTTATCAAGTAAAGAGAAAGCGTTGGATATAAAGCTACGAATAAGGAGATAGAATTTGTGTAACCTAACGGAATTGATACCGGACCATTCACGACGCATGGTGAGGAAGAATGTGGAGAAATACTGAAGCGAGCGAGAAGGATGACGGAATGTTGAGAGAAATGAAGCGATGCGATCGATGAGGTCGGCTTGAACGAGAGATTTGTCGGAGCGATAAAAGCAGTAGAAGATACCTTTCCATAGTTTTTTGGCGACGTTTCGAGGGAGAAGGTGTTGGGAACGCCATGATTTTAAGAGAATGCGGAGAGATTTGCCTCTTGAAAATTTCTGAGAGGAAGCTAGTTTTACCGACGGCGAGGGTTTAACTTCTGACGACGGCATGCCACAAGGAAGAAGAAGAAGAAAAGAGAGAAATTGAAGTTTTTATTTTGATTTTGATTATACTTGGTGATTTAAATATTGGGTTAAATATAATACCATATTTTAGTAACAATTTATTTTAATAGATATAAAAAGATATGAAAAAAATTAATGCATAATATATGCTTAAATTATTACAAAGTTAAAAAATTACTAATTTAATACCTACATAGTAAAAAATTATATTAATAGAAATTAAAAATGCTAATGTTAGAAAATATATTTTATCATGTTTAAACGGTTGTACTAGAAATTTTTATAAAAATAATTCATTTCTTTAAAGAAATTCCAAAAATATATCTGGTTTCAAAAAAAATCTTAAACTACCTCACTTTTAGGAGGAGTCGTCAATTGAATTGGAGACTCCTCTTAAAACTTGAATGGAGACGCCAATTGGATTGGTTATGGCAGGTGTCCTAGCCAATCCAATTGGCGCCCCTGTGTAGGGCTTAAGAGGAGGCGTCAATTCAATTGGAGACTCCTCCTAAAATACAATTTTTGTGTTATAAATAGACGCGTTGTGTGAGTAATTGTTCCACATCTCATATAATCATTTGGCAATCATGTTTGGTGTTCCTCACCGATACGGAAAGGTGATTTATGCGATAGACAAACCTCAGATGTTGATGTTATTCTGGAACATCACTACGTTCGATCAACTGAAGAGGGAGTTGGTTCGTTGGTTAGATTGGAAAATACTAGAAGGGAAAAAAATTAGAAGTATTGAGAGACTTGACAGTATCTTTGGTTGGGTGTGAATGAAGACCGATAAGGATGGTAGGGAAATGATGTTCGGTCGAGACGACATCAACTTGATTATTGTAATCAATTAGAAATATTTCTATTTTCAGATAGCTTATTTTGTACTGATGTTTGTTGTGAACCTCGTTGTTACAAAAACTTAATGATATATAATGACTGAAGGTTACAAAAAATAAAAATGTTACAAAAAGCTTAAGACCTAAATGATGTTCCTCGATTGGGACAGTTGTTCTTGTTGTGTCCTGGTTGACGACAGATACTACATAATCTTATCATTTTATTTGTGGAATCCATCTCTGTTCTGATACGTGTGCTGTTTGGCCTTCCTTTTTTCTTTCTATGCATCTCATCATTGTGCCAAACAATATCACCTTCATACACCCAACCCCAATACCAAGAGCATACCTCATACCACCACCAACAAATTGACCATCAACCTGAGACTCAACATCGCTTCGCACCCACCCCATCACCCTACCAAAGTCGCATAAGCCAGAACACCCAACGATCATTCAACACCAACCGTCCCTCCTCCTACCGTAGCCAAGAAGCCCAAACCTCACAAAACCAAAACATCCAACAACCATATCTCTACCAAACATCTCAACAACCTTTCCAACCTTTCCTCGACGCATCGTTCACACCCATGTCTCCCTTCAACCGTCCCGGTCGTCCATCAATGAGTCAACCGCATCCCAACTTCTCTGGCATGGTGTCGCACCTCGAAAAATGCGATCCCTCGCGATAGGACGCGGAAAAAAATATTCGAAACAGAGTCGCCACCGAACTTTATTCATTCCAATGAAGGAATAGGAAAATATCGAAAAAACCTTTAAAAATAAGAACAATGGTCATCGCAACCATATTCGGGTTCGGGAGTCGATTACGTAAGGGGAAGGTATTAGCACCCCTTACGTCCGTTGTACTCAACGGGAACCTCTTAGTCTGATTTTGCTATTTGACTGTTAATTGACTGTTATTCTGATTGCTTCGAGTGATTAGAACTGATGATAGATATGGGTGAAGACCTCAGGAGGGGAAATGGGAGGTTTTTTATTAGTGTGCTCGCGAAGATACAGCAATCTCCTGCCTACGTATCCTTATAGTGCAATAAGGAAATCAGAGCAATCGTAGTTCGGGCAACTACGGTTTTTTTGTTGGTCTCTTTTAATGAACGACTGTGTAGGTCGGCGTTCTAAAGGCTAAACGCTGGCTTGTCTACTCTCGTGGGAGGCTTAAGCACTGGTTTGTTGTGCGCATTAGAAAAGATTGACAGTGTTCTTTTTGAAAGGGTTTTGGTCACGCGGGGGTGACAAGTTGATTTGATGTGTTTGGCTGTTTGATTGGTTTCGATCGCTCGGGGGCGAGAAGTTAGGTGTAATGTTGGAGATTTTTTTGGAGAACGACGAAAGATTGAGCAATGTGGTGTACGCCAATCGTCCAATTCTTTCGAGGAATAATAAGGCGACCGCCTTCTATTCCCTTTTCGTTCGAATTATTTTGAAAGTTGGTTTGTGGATGTTGAATACGCACGGTAGTGAGGCGTACGCCTCCTACTTGCTTATTCAAGGAATAACGAGGCGTACGCCACCTATTCCTTTACCCAAGTTTATTTAGCGTGTTTTAATCGGAAGTCGATAATTTGTGCAATATGGCGTACGCCAATTATCCAAATAATCGAGAGACTGTGAGGCGTACGCCTCCCATCTTTTATCATCCGAGGTTTAAATTGTAAAAGATATGTTTAGATGTTTGTATATGATTTACGAAAATAGTTTGAATTTGAATTGGTAGGTTTGGATTTATTTGATGATTTGAGCAATGTGGCGTACGCCAATTATTCAAATAATCAAGGAATGGTGAGGCGTACGCCTCCCATTCTCTATTGAAATTGTATAGTTTATTTTGTAAAAATTGTGTTTGATATGAAATGTGATTTGAAATTATACGATTGCGGTTTTGAATTGATGACGAAAACTCGAGCAATGTGGCGTACGCCAATTATTCGAATAATCGAAAGATAATGAGGCGTACGCCTCCTATCCTTATATTAACGGAAATTTAGAATTAAATGTATTTAGGATTTGTAGAAATAATTTGAAATAGTATGATTTGGAAAATAATTTGAATTTAGAAGTTATATTTGATTTTAAAAAGTGATTTGGGTTTAATTTTGATTACGAAAATTTGAGCAATGTGGCGTACGCCAATTGTTCGAATAATCAAAAGATAATAAGGCGTACGCCTCCTATCCTTAATTATCGGAGATTTAGAATCATATTAATTTGGACGAATGACTTAAATTGTTATGGTTTGGAAATAATTTGAATTTGGAATGTATAGTTGATTATGAAAAGTGATTTGAAATTTAACCTTTTGTAGAGTTTTAATTGAGAGTAGGACCAATATTGTATCAAAGCAATTTAATTATATTAGCAAAAATGGTTTGTGTAACGACTTGGAAATTATTCTAAAATAATTAGAACTGCTAAGTTAAATGTAATTTCAACATGGCAACGATTTTTGAAAAGAGATAAAAACAAATGAAATCCTAACATAATTATTAATAACATTATCCTCCATGAAAAAGAATTAAATTTTTTTTATAGTTTTTTTTTTATAAAGAACAAACAAAACAAAACAAAAAAACTAATTATCCTTCTTGAAAACTAAATGGCTAGGCTTATCATGATAACCTGTTGATCATTTTTATTCTAACATAAATTTTTCATAACTTTAAATTGATAAGTTACAAAAAAAACAGCATGGAATAAGCCTACCACTGCAATGACCCGAAATTAACATGATTAAACCGCCATCACATGTATGTGTTGAAACGAGGGCAGTTGGAAAATTGATATTTCTAGATTACATGTCCATAGTCAAAGCCGGAAAATAATAAAACAGAGTGAAGGAAAAGAAGATACGACAAAGCATGCGACGGAATGGAAATTTCTTGACAGGTAGCTTAAATATCTCTAATATATTAATCTCTTGAGAAGTGAAACAAAATCATATGAAACACCATATCCACACTTTGAACAGATACAATAGAAACAAGTTTATGATGGGAACCACAATGAGTGAAGGCTACAAGTAATATTCTGTAATAAATTAAATAAGCAACAACACGATCAAATTATGTTATCGAAAATGCACTAGAAGAGAAATCATTGTATACAACCAAATCAACATATACATAATCAAAAGATAAAAATAACAACTACAGCAAACAATACCAAATCAAGGCGGATACCATGCAAACCGTCATCGTAAAGTCGAACCGACGTTGAAGCTAAGGATAAAAATCTGGTTTAAAATGTAATAAACTTAAACAGCAACAACTCAATGTATTATTTACAATATCTCTTGGATCCCATAATATGATAATTGCAATAAATCACCAACCACAAATTTGACCCTTTTTATTTTGAAGATACAACTGATAACAATAAACAAGTAAAGAAACAATGAGAACAGCCACAAAACGGAGAAGGAAACCTTAGCATTCTTTGTACTTTCAACCGAAATTCAACCTTAATACTCAACACCATAGACACAAGCTAGAAATTCCAGCTTTTTTCAAAAAAGTGAAAAGATTTTGCCAAGCTTTGGACATAGTAATTAGCAGCAACAGATTGTATACATTCGAGTCGAAAATATAAACACAAACTATAATCTATGCACAGCCACGGTTTATTCGCATAACTATTCGGTGTCGAAAGTAATGTAAATCCAACTCACTTGTACAACCATGGAATTGACTCACAAGTATCAAAACCAAACAAAGTAGTAGACACATAAATATTCCCAAATGCAAAACACCACAAGGTTCATATGCCAAATAAAAATTGCAATTTAACAGAGAAGGAAAACAATCAACAAAACTGCCTGATCTGAACCAAAATCATACGAACTCATACACTAAAATAATCAACAACAATAAATAAATAAATAAAAAATAGCTATTGCAATGTCACTGTACTTTTTAATGCTCATGACAAGTTTGACATTATGCTTGTTTGGATATACCTGTGTACAGAAAATCACGAGTGCAGCACCAATGCGGCGTAACCGACTTGTCGATCCCGTCCTGAACCTTGATTTGAACTTGGCAGTAACTTGCCTCGTCTGCTAGTGTCGAGAACTTTTATGAGTTTAGGATACCCTTTTCGAACCAAAGTTGTCGATAACTGTAAACAGCTTGCAACTCAACAGATGATGGACCTTTCGCTGGGTTTAATGGCGAAATGAGGGTTTCATCGGTCGGAAATGGGTTTGCTTTGAAGTGTTGGGTTAACGATGAGGTTTCACCGGTGGTTGATGGCGGTGAAAAAAAGAGGGTTAGCGGCAACGGCGGTGGTGAATGGTGATGGGTCGGAAGGAGACGATGGAGACGACGGCTATGGTTTTGGAAGTGGAGTGAAGGATTTTTGAGAGAGAGATGTGAGTGAGTGAAATAATTGTGGTGGCTAGGGTTCAAAGAGGATTCTGAGAGAAGATCCGTAAGAGAGAGAGATCGTGAATGAATTTATTATGAGTGGAGAGGAAGAAAAGCTTGATTAATTTTCTCCTTTCTCTCTTTTTTGCGTGTGCAGTAGAGAGATGGAGCATTTGGGGGATTGCGTGGATTTGAATGAGGGTAGGTAGTGGTAGCTGTTATTGTGAGTGGGATTTGTGAGGGGAGAGAAATGTGAGAGAAAGAGACGTTGGGAGAGAGATAGAGTCTATGAGTGAGAGTGCAGTGATAGGTGGCTGCGTGAGAGAGATAGATTTGAGGAAATAAGTGAGTTTTTGCTAACTGTAAAAAAAAGTCTATTCAATGTTGGCTATTATTATTATTATTATTTATTTATTTATTTATTTTTAAAAAAGGATCCAATGTCAAAAATATATTATTTTTATTATTAAAGAAAATAAGTATATTAAAAATTCATTATCCAAATTCAAATTAAGTATATAGAAAAAATTCTAATTAATTAATTTGGATATTTGGACAAAGAAAAATAAAATAAAATAACTGATTAGGAATAAAAGTCAGGGAAAAATTTATCTTAAAAATTAAATCGGACGCACCAAAATGATCAACACAAAATATACTTATTGAAAAAATACATCGTTTCTTCAAGTTTTGAAATGAATTTGCACCGGTTAAAAGGCTCAGGCGGGTCGAAATGCAACCGAGATATCCGCTGCTGATTTTTGCACATTCTTGAGAAATGATTCAACCGATTTGTCTATATTTTCAATAAAATTATTCTGACTGATATCTCAGGTATTATTCATGATGCAATGTATGTCATGCTATGCATATGATGCAAAAATGAAACTGAAATTAATTTTAGAAAAATTAAAATAAGCCCGGACAAAATTGGGGTATGACAGCTGCCCCTATTTAATTAACTTGAACCAGAAGGTAAGAATGACAACAGTCCTCATATATTCGTGGTGGAAGGTAATTAAATACGAAAAGACCTAAATTTTGTCCTTTGAAATGCAATGGAGAAATGCAGAAAGAAAATGCAATGGATTCTAACAGCACCAAGGTGATAGGGGTAGAATGCCAAACCAATGCCAACCCTCGAGTCAACATTCAAATCTTGCACAGGTTGTTATTGTTGTAAAGACAAGTGTGAGACTGGTTTCCCGGCACCAAAAGGATGATAGTAGGACTTGCTATCACCAAAAGGATGATAGTAGTTCATCATGATTGTCAGGATTGTCATCACCAAAAGGATGATGGATAAATTGAGTTTCAAAAGTAGTCATCACCAAAAGGATGATGGTTACAGTGGCTACAACAAAGATCTCCACCACCAAAAGGATGATGGTAGGATCAACAACAAATCTTGCTATCACCAAAAGGATGAAAGCTATACACAATCCAAAGATTCCCATCACCAAAAGGATGACGTCCGTCACCAAAAGGATGATGGTTATTCTGATAAAGTTTCTATTAACAGAGAGTATAATATCAAGGCTATCACCAAAAGGATGATAGTTGACTCATCAACTTCAGAAATCACCTGTTACCAAAAGGATAAAGGTAAGATCCAACAACAAAACTTGTTATCACCAAAAGGATGATAATAAGCACACACGCGATTGATCACCATCACCAAAAGGATGAAGGTAAGATCAAGACAAAAACTTGTTATCACCAAAAGGATGATAATAAGTCAATAACCTTAAATATCACTGACACCAAAAGGATGACAGTAAGATCAAACAAACTGAACTTGTTATCACCAAAAGGATGATAATAAGTCAATAGTCACCATCACCAAAAGGATGAAGGTACTACAAACAACAAAACTCGTTATCACCAAAAGGATGATAATGAATCCACAATCACCATCGCCAAAAGGATGAAGGTGAGATCATAACTTCGAAACTTGTTACCACTAAAAGGATGATAATAAGTTATAAAAACTTCAAATATTGCTGACACCAAAAGGATGACAGTGGGATTGGATTTTCCAAATGTCACTATCACCAAAAGGATGATAGCTTAAACCAAACTTTGTAATCTTTATCACCAAAAGGATGACATTTAGCTTGAACTGGACGTCATCACCAAAAGGATGATGATTGAACCAAAATGACAAGGATTGCTTATCACCATAGGGATCGCCGACACCAAAAGGATGACGGTAGGCTGTAATAATTGCAAAGGTCATCATTTACCAAAAGGATGAAGGTTAGGCCCAAAGCTTCAAGGATCTTCGACACCAAAAGGATGACGGTAAGATCACAAATGTCAAGGATTTACCATTACCAAAAGGATAACGGTTACCGTAAACAGGACAATGATCAATATTATTCCTCAATGGACTTTCACCAAAAGGATGATAGTGAGAGAAATATTGGAAAAATAAGGCTACTGTCAAAGTTCAGTAAACCCGATTTGTTGGGTAGTATTGGAACATTATTGGTTAAGACTTGCTTGGGGTATCGACAACAAAAAGGTTGCAAAACCAATATTCTCTGGAGAGATGTTGTTTCTGTCAACAAAAGGTTACAGGAAACAACTTGTTGAGGGACGCTCAACGCGAAACCAGGTAAGTGTTTGGAGAAACATTGTTTGACTTAGCTGAGGATGACATCTTATTAACCAAAGATTAAAGAATGTAACTCAATGGGGAACGCCCAATAGTAGGATAGGAACTTACTTAGGGAAAAACAATGACTCAACTGAGGGTTGGCCTGGATGCCTACGACTAAACCTTGGATTTTGATTTGTGCTATATGCACGAATGATATGTATGCGTTATGTATGAGGTGATGCATGTGATGCATGTTTGAATGCAAAGAATGATTGGTTTATTTGGGATTGGCCCCCCCTTCTCAAAGGCAATGTATTTTCTGGAAACCAGTGTTGGTTGTATTTGTTTTTGTGAGAATGCCAGCAAGGTGGGCTTTGGTTTTTTTGGTAATTGTCAATGTGGATTGCACTGTTGATTGGTGAAAGGATCTGACTTCTCGACACTCGGTAGTTGATGATGTGATGATGAACACGCAATGAATGTGGATACTCTTGGTGCCCCAAGTTTGATCCCTTGCTGATGTGTTGTGTATTTGTCTTTGAGAAGATATCAGTTCTTCTTCTGAAGTGTTTGGCCAGCCTGTAACTGAGCATAGCGACGTAATCAACGCATGATGATTGTGCTTTTGACGTGCCCTAAGGATTCTTGTCAAGACATGATGTTGTTCTGGTATAAACTTTTGATGTTTTTGTTGTGAATTCAAGCAATCACTACTGTCTGATGCAATCTACTTGATTGTCTTGAAGATATAAAGGGAAACTGTCCCTTGCAACTTGTCTTGCCCCAGACTGTAGGGTATTCAAAGGATTTCTCCTTGCAAGGAAACCTTAGGAATGACTATCCCATGACATGGTCTGAGTCTATTTCCTTCAATGTCTGATTCTGGCAATGGTCTGCCCCTGATTAGCCTCTGAAGGACTTGCCCTTGATTGGTTGAGAATTGAAGTGTTTTTCCTCCATGATCGACCGATGCTTGGAGATTTGTCTTATACTGACTACTTCTTAAGTCAATATGATCAAAAGATGTCGTTCCCCTGATTTGTAGGATTATGAGATGATTTTGATTTGTGTCAACACCAACGATCAAGTGCCTCTTGAGTTTCCCCTTGTTGGAATTTTCTCGATGTCAAGTACTGACTAACAATTAAGAATTGTTATCCAAGAAATGGTGATTTTAATGCAACAGTTATGCAAGTTTTGAAAAACAATCATTCATTTAGAGTGTTGTGGTAGTGTGTGGCGAATGGATCGTGTGTCCGATAGCGGTGCTTGATTTAGCTAGCGTGTGAATGATGTAGTGAGAATAGAATATTAGCAAATATCTAGGAGTCAGTTTACTCAACCTTGCTATAGTATGCTTTCAAGACAAACCTTACTTCAATTAGGTCTTTTGAAGGTTGTAACGTGGCTTGGTTCATGGTTATTGAAACAAAAGGATATAAGGCTCAAAGTTTATTTTGACCCACCCCTTCTTCATGATGATCTTCAATCCTATGTTCAGTTAATTCGCGCACATTCGTCTTTTGCAGGTGTAAGGATAAAGATGGTGATTCAAGGTCTCTTGGAATGGCAGCCATCTTATTTTGTTTTTTTGGATGTCGGTGACCCTTTGATTTTGGTATGGTGGTCACTGAATCTTGTTTCGTTTTTGTTGGAGACTTTCCTTGTCTCTTTCGATTTTTGTTTTGATCCCTAACTTTTGCATGGACCGCTTTGTTTGAAGCTTTAATCCATCAGGATTGCCCCTGTTTTTGCCTAAGTCTCCTTTCAGGGTGTTGGACTTAGCGGGCTCTTTCTTTGATTTGATTTTTTTTGAAATTGTGACTGCCGAGTCACTGAAGAACAAACCGACATAGATTTGGATTTATATGGTTCCTTCGACACTTCAGGATGTGCGTGAAGTATATCATGTGATTGGTCCTTGCATGGGATATTTCACCTTTGTAATTTGAATGTGTAGTTAGATCAACTGAACACTATCCTGCCCCAGGTTAAGTGTAAGGGTTGTTTAGATCCGAAAGAAACTCCTATTTCTAGGCTCGAAGTGGTTGATTAGGGATTAACTCCTTATCTCTCCAGTGTTTGGGGATTTGAAACAATGCCTGTACATCATCAGCAAGGTTTTATCCGAAAGCATACGATCAGTAATTATGAGTATTTTGTTTTCGTCATCCTCCTTCCAACATTTACTAACAATAGTGTGATAAAAGAAAGTGAGGTGAAAAAGTATGTGTTTGTGATTTGCAAATGTGATAATATGATTGATTCAAAGCATGCATAATTATCCCATTAATAAGACCAAATACAAACAACAATGTTCAAAGCGTACAGTACTTAAACAAACAAGATCAAATTACAAGAATGCAAAATGGTAAAAATGGCATAATGATTGCCTTCATTCAAAGCAACGGGACTTCGTTTCTTGACTCTTTGTTGGGAGTTGTTCTGCTTGTTCAGGCTGGTGAGAGGCTTTATCTTCGAGTTTCACTCGACTCTGCATGCGCCGGCATGGGATTGGTTGCAACATTTGGCCTAACTGGCGTAAATGTAACTGCCTTACTGTCAATCAGGTCCTGGACCTTGTGCTTGAAAGCCTTGCAATTCTCCACTGTGTGCCCTGGGGCACCCATGTGATACTCGCAGTGAGCATTGGCATCGTAACCTGGTGGGTAAGGTGGAGTTGCAGGTGTTAGCTCCTTTAAAACAATTGATCCATCCTTTAGCAGGTAGGGAAGGATCTTGCTGTATGGTGTTGGCAAAGGATCGAAATGTCTTTCTGGCCTCCTTGCCCTCTGTTGGTTGGGTTGACGTTGTGGTGGAGCACGTTGTTGTTGATTCTGATGTTGTTGCTGATAAGCTGGCTTTTGATAAGGCTGCTGATATTGTTGTTGATAGGGTTGCTGATATGGTGGTGGGATGACAGCGGCAACCTGATGATAAGGCATAGGAGCATACGGACGTGCCATATATCCTCCTCCTTCTATTATGGCATTGGTCTGCCCTTCTGGCTTCTTTGGGAGATTAGGATATGGTTTCTTCATCCCACCTGAAGCACTGGCGGCGTAAGGTAGCTTTCCTTTTCTGATCTGACTTTCAATTCGTTCTCCCACAGAGACAACCTCAGCAAAAGTTGGGAAGCTGGATCCTACCATCTTCTCCATGTATTGGGTATGCAGAGTTCCCATAAACATGTCAATTAGCTCTTTGTCAAGGAGAGGAGGTTGGACACGAGCTGCTAGCTCTCTCCACCGTTGAGCGTATTCCTTGAATGACTCGTTGTTGCATTGAGTCATGTCTTGCAGCTGTGTGCGGTTGGGTGCTAGATCAGTATTGTACTGGTAATGCCTAAGGAAGGCTTCAGCGAGATCTCTCCAAGATTGGACCTGGCCTCTCTCTAGCTGCATATACCACTCCAAAGATGCCCCACTAAGACTATCTTGGAAGTAATGAATCAGGAGTTGATCATTACCGATGTGGGCAGCCATCTTGCGGCAGTAAGCTCTGAGGTGAGTTCTCGGGCAACTAATCCCTTTGTACTTGTCAAAGTCCGGGACTTTGAATTTTTGCGGAATCACCAAGCCTGGTACCAAGCACATGTCGACAGCGTCCAAACCGGGAGTAGTGTGAACCTCCAAGGACTTGAATTTCTCTTCCAAAGCATGAAGTCTCTCAACAGCTGGGTCCGGGAGATCTCCAACAGCAGGTTTGGCAGGTTGTGGCATGAAGAAGGCTTCATATGGATCTTCATCACCTATCACAGATCCGTGTCGAGCAGATACAGTAGAATGCTCGTGGGGTTTTATATTGTCCATTGGGATCGGAATAGGGGTCGGTCCTCCTCTAGGCTGGGCAAGATTACCATTAAGGTCAGTCTCTCCAGGGATGCTAAGCGATGGTGATCCAAATTGAGCAGCAATTCTTCTGGCTTCGGCGTTAGTCTCGGCATCCTTCTCCTTCTGGGCTAAGAGCAACATGGTCTCAAGTAAATGATCCATCTTAGCCTGTATGGAGTCAATGTCTGTCCTCATCGAAACTTGGTTGGCTTCAAGCTGTTCGAGTGTCATCTTGTAGTTGCGGCGTGTCTCGTACCGATGTCGAGTAGTCAGCGTTTACTGGACAAAGGGTAGAATATGGTGTAAGCTTTTATTTCTGGAAGATGATATGTAATGCATGCTGATGATATGCAAATGCATGAAATTCTGCCATGTTTTTCAGCAGAGGAATACAGATACCCAAGATTATTCACACGTCGGGTACATCAAAATAAAAAGAAGAATCCCGAGTTTCTCTGATTACTAGAAATTCCCGAAAGGTAGGTACTAAAGTTATGTTTTCAAGGAAGGAACTTAGACTCACGGATCAAGTTCAAAACTTCCTCGCAATGGTGGGCTAGCCACATCGTGATGGGAGTTCCGAAATGATCTAATCTAAGTGGGATTCTCGTATTGTACGAACAGGGTGTAGACCCTTCGGCTCAATACTACACAATCACCAATCATGAAAACAAAACTGGGGTTTAAGGCGAGGTCCCTAGAGTCACGGATCGTATCTAGAACCTCCCCCACAATGATGGGCTAGCCATATTGTGATGGGAATTCCAAACAGATCTACTCTAGGTGGAGTCTTCGTATTGTCCCAATGAGGTGTACACCCCTCAGTTCAATACTACACAACTCCGGGTTCTAAGTTTTTCTCGAAGCTCGGGTATGGAGCTTATCTCACAGCACACATCAAGCCCCATATTATAGCAAAAATCACATACAACATAAACAATCATAATAAGATACAGAGAAATAAGCACGGAAGATAAGAACATCTTCTAACAGTCATAGAAAAATCAGACTAAGTTAGGCTAGACTCTCTCTTGCTTGGAGCAGGGTCCCCAGCAGAGTCGCCAGTCTGTCGCACCTCGAAAAATGCGATCCCTCGCGATAGGACGCGGAAAAAAATATTCGAAACAGAGTCGCCACCGAACTTTATTCATTCCAATGAAGGAATAGGAAAATATCGAAAAAACCTTTAAAAATAAGAACAATGGTCATCGCAACCATATTCGGGTTCGGGAGTCGATTACGTAAGGGGAAGGTATTAGCACCCCTTACGTCCGTTGTACTCAACGGGAACCTCTTAGTCTGATTTTGCTATTTGACTGTTAATTGACTGTTATTCTGATTGCTTCGAGTGATTAGAACTGATGATAGATATGGGTGAAGACCTCAGGAGGGGAAATGGGAGGTTTTTTATTAGTGTGCTCGCGAAGATACAGCAATCTCCTGCCTACGTATCCTTATAGTGCAATAAGGAAATCAGAGCAATCGTAGTTCGGGCAACTACGGTTTTTTTGTTGGTCTCTTTTAATGAACGACTGTGTAGGTCGGCGTTCTAAAGGCTAAACGCTGGCTTGTCTACTCTCGTGGGAGGCTTAAGCACTGGTTTGTTGTGCGCATTAGAAAGGATTGACAGTGTTCTTTTTGAAAGGGTTTTGGTCACGCGGGGGTGACAAGTTGATTTGATGTGTTTGGCTGTTTGATTGGTTTCGATCGCTCGGGGCGAGAAGTTAGGTGTAATGTTGGAGATTTTTTTGGAGAACGACGAAAGATTGAGCAATGTGGTGTACGCCAATCGTCCAATTCTTTCGAGGAATAATAAGGCGACCGCCTTCTATTCCCTTTTCGTTCGAATTATTTTGAAAGTTGGTTTGTGGATGTTGAATACGCACGGTAGTGAGGCGTACGCCTCCTACTTGCTTATTCAAGGAATAACGAGGCGTACGCCACCTATTCCTTTACCCAAGTTTATTTAGCGTGTTTTAATCGGAAGTCGATAATTTGTGCAATATGGCGTACGCCAATTATCCAAATAATCGAGAGACTGTGAGGCGTACGCCTCCCATCTTTTATCATCCGAGGTTTAAATTGTAAAAGATATGTTTAGATGTTTGTATATGATTTACGAAAATAGTTTGAATTTGAATTGGTAGGTTTGGATTTATTTGATGATTTGAGCAATGTGGCGTACGCCAATTATTCAAATAATCAAGGAATGGTGAGGCGTACGCCTCCCATTCTCTATTGAAATTGTATAGTTTATTTTGTAAAAATTGTGTTTGATATGAAATGTGATTTGAAATTATACGATTGCGGTTTTGAATTGATGACGAAAACTCGAGCAATGTGGCGTACGCCAATTATTCGAATAATCGAAAGATAATGAGGCGTACGCCTCCTATCCTTATATTAACGGAAATTTAGAATTAAATGTATTTAGGATTTGTAGAAATAATTTGAAATAGTATGATTTGGAAAATAATTTGAATTTAGAAGTTATATTTGATTTTAAAAAGTGATTTGGGTTTAATTTTGATTACGAAAATTTGAGCAATGTGGCGTACGCCAATTGTTCGAATAATCAAAAGATAATAAGGCGTACGCCTCCTATCCTTAATTATCGGAGATTTAGAATCATATTAATTTGGACGAATGACTTAAATTGTTATGGTTTGGAAATAATTTGAATTTGGAATGTATAGTTGATTATGAAAAGTGATTTGAAATTTAACCTTTTGTAGAGTTTTAATTGAGAGTAGGACCAATATTGTATCAAAGCAATTTAATTATATTAGCAAAAATGGTTTGTGTAACGACTTGGAAATTATTCTAAAATAATTAGAACTGCTAAGTTAAATGTAATTTCAACATGGCAACGATTTTTGAAAAGAGATAAAAACAAATGAAATCCTAACATAATTATTAATAACATTATCCTCCATGAAAAAGAATTAAATTTTTTTTATAGTTTTTTTTTTATAAAGAACAAACAAAACAAAACAAAAAAACTAATTATCCTTCTTGAAAACTAAATGGCTAGGCTTATCATGATAACCTGTTGATCATTTTTATTCTAACATAAATTTTTCATAACTTTAAATTGATAAGTTACAAAAAAAACAGCATGGAATAAGCCTACCACTGCAATGACCCGAAATTAACATGATTAAACCGCCATCACATGTATGTGTTGAAACGAGGGCAGTTGGAAAATTGATATTTCTAGATTACATGTCCATAGTCAAAGCCGGAAAATAATAAAACAGAGTGAAGGAAAAGAAGATACGACAAAGCATGCGACGGAATGGAAATTTCTTGACAGGTAGCTTAAATATCTCTAATATATTAATCTCTTGAGAAGTGAAACAAAATCATATGAAACACCATATCCACACTTTGAACAGATACAATAGAAACAAGTTTATGATGGGAACCACAATGAGTGAAGGCTACAAGTAATATTCTGTAATAAATTAAATAAGCAACAACACGATCAAATTATGTTATCGAAAATGCACTAGAAGAGAAATCATTGTATACAACCAAATCAACATATACATAATCAAAAGATAAAAATAACAACTACAGCAAACAATACCAAATCAAGGCGGATACCATGCAAACCGTCATCGTAAAGTCGAACCGACGTTGAAGCTAAGGATAAAAATCTGGTTTAAAATGTAATAAACTTAAACAGCAACAACTCAATGTATTATTTACAATATCTCTTGGATCCCATAATATGATAATTGCAATAAATCACCAACCACAAATTTGACCCTTTTTATTTTGAAGATACAACTGATAACAATAAACAAGTAAAGAAACAATGAGAACAGCCACAAAACGGAGAAGGAAACCTTAGCATTCTTTGTACTTTCAACCGAAATTCAACCTTAATACTCAACACCATAGACACAAGCTAGAAATTCCAGCTTTTTTCAAAAAAGTGAAAAGATTTTGCCAAGCTTTGGACATAGTAATTAGCAGCAACAGATTGTATACATTCGAGTCGAAAATATAAACACAAACTATAATCTATGCACAGCCACGGTTTATTCGCATAACTATTCGGTGTCGAAAGTAATGTAAATCCAACTCACTTGTACAACCATGGAATTGACTCACAAGTATCAAAACCAAACAAAGTAGTAGACACATAAATATTCCCAAATGCAAAACACCACAAGGTTCATATGCCAAATAAAAATTGCAATTTAACAGAGAAGGAAAACAATCAACAAAACTGCCTGATCTGAACCAAAATCATACGAACTCATACACTAAAATAATCAACAACAATAAATAAATAAATAAAAAATAGCTATTGCAATGTCACTGTACTTTTTAATGCTCATGACAAGTTTGACATTATGCTTGTTTGGATATACCTGTGTACAGAAAATCACGAGTGCAGCACCAATGCGGCGTAACCGACTTGTCGATCCCGTCCTGAACCTTGATTTGAACTTGGCAGTAACTTGCCTCGTCTGCTAGTGTCGAGAACTTTTATGAGTTTAGGATACCCTTTTCGAACCAAAGTTGTCGATAACTGTAAACAGCTTGCAACTCAACAGATGATGGACCTTTCGCTGGGTTTAATGGCGAAATGAGGGTTTCATCGGTCGGAAATGGGTTTGCTTTGAAGTGTTGGGTTAACGATGAGGTTTCACCGGTGGTTGATGGCGGTGAAAAAAAGAGGGTTAGCGGCAACGGCGGTGGTGAATGGTGATGGGTCGGAAGGAGACGATGGAGACGACGGCTATGGTTTTGGAAGTGGAGTGAAGGATTTTTGAGAGAGAGATGTGAGTGAGTGAAATAATTGTGGTGGCTAGGGTTCAAAGAGGATTCTGAGAGAAGATCCGTAAGAGAGAGAGATCGTGAATGAATTTATTATGAGTGGAGAGGAAGAAAAGCTTGATTAATTTTCTCCTTTCTCTCTTTTTTGCGTGTGCAGTAGAGAGATGGAGCATTTGGGGGATTGCGTGGATTTGAATGAGGGTAGGTAGTGGTAGCTGTTATTGTGAGTGGGATTTGTGAGGGGAGAGAAATGTGAGAGAAAGAGACGTTGGGAGAGAGATAGAGTCTATGAGTGAGAGTGCAGTGATAGGTGGCTGCGTGAGAGAGATAGATTTGAGGAAATAAGTGAGTTTTTGCTAACTGTAAAAAAAAGTCTATTCAATGTTGGCTATTATTATTATTATTATTTATTTATTTATTTATTTTAAAAAAAGGATCCAATGTCAAAAATATATTATTTTTATTATTAAAGAAAATAAGTATATTAAAAATTCATTATCCAAATTCAAATTAAGTATATAGAAAAAATTCTAATTAATTAATTTGGATATTTGGACAAAGAAAAATAAAATAAAATAACTGATTAGGAATAAAAGTCAGGGAAAAATTTATCTTAAAAATTAAATCGGACGCACCAAAATGATCAACACAAAATATACTTATTGAAAAAATACATCGTTTCTTCAAGTTTTGAAATGAATTTGCACCGGTTAAAAGGCTCAGGCGGGTCGAAATGCAACCGAGATATCCGCTGCTGATTTTTGCACATTCTTGAGAAATGATTCAACCGATTTGTCTATATTTTCAATAAAATTATTCTGACTGATATCTCAGGTATTATTCATGATGCAATGTATGTCATGCTATGCATATGATGCAAAAATGAAACTGAAATTAATTTTAGAAAAATTAAAATAAGCCCGGACAAAATTGGGGTATGACACATGGGTCATGAGCTCAGCTACGGCGGTACACCATCGATGCATACTGCAGACTATGCCGACTTGTCTGACTACCTCAACAGACCTTCTCCTGTAGTTGGTAGTGACGTTCCTGGCCCCTCAGATGCTCAAACACCGGTACCGAATCGTCAACATGGGTTAGGGCCACGAGTTAGGGTAGCTAGAGGATGCGGGACCGGAGGTCGGTTAGGTGATCCCGATCATCACCATTAGGTTTCTTTGTGTAAACGGAAAATTTTATTAATATCAAGTGGTCTTATATCAAATTTATTTATCACGTATATCATTTACCAAAATAAATTACATTTTAGGAGGAGTCTCCAATTGAATTGGCGCCTCCTCTTAAACCCTACACAGGGGCGCCAATTGGATTGGCTAGGGCACCTGCCCTAACCAATCCAATTGGCGCCTCCATTCAATTTTTAAGAGGAGTCTCCAATTCAATTGGCGACTCCTCCCAAAAGTGGGGTAGTTTGAGATTTTTTTTGAAATCAGGGGTATTTTGGAAATTTCCTTAAAAAAGTGAGTTATTTTTGTAAAAAATTCCTATATGATACTATTCACCAAAATTATCTATGTTAAATTTAAAAAGAATTCTTACAACACATTTTCTCATTACTTAATAAGAAAAAAAAAACAGTTTTTTCCAAATGTTATTTAAGAAAAATATTTTCCAAATAATTTCCTAAATATATTAAAAAATTGTTTACTTTTTAATCATATGCTATCAACTAAATATTTGAAATATAAATTTAAGATCTCTAGATTTTAGATTTTTGAAAATTCAACAACAATGCATTTGATAAATGCGAAGAAGATCATCATTTTAGCTTAGTTTTAATAACAAGTGTATATAATTTTTTTATTTATTTCTTTTTTCATTTATAAGATGTGATTCTCACTTCTAAAAATTCAAAATTGCTTTTAGATGTTATCGGAAATACATCTTTGGATGAATTTTAAATCACCTCAATTTGCATAAATCAAACAATCACTCCATCTTTTTTACCAAAAATTGGTTCAGAGATCTACGAAATTGTTTGGAATGAATTCGAATTTGCATCTTCAAAAACAACCCTAAATCTATTTACTACACGTTTTTTGTTGAGCTGGTTTATTCCTTGTGTTAGGGATGAAATTCACATTGTAAAGAACATTTTGAATCGCTATACAGGAAAAAAGAATATTTTTATGCAATTCACGATGTTTTAATTCCTTATGTTAGCAATCTCGTACCGAAGTCAAAATGAATGTGCTTCCCTAAAATATATCATCCTATAACAAATGCATATAATAGTGTGTGCATCGATCTAATAAGATATGGTTTCTCAAAGACATTTTTTTCACTTTGGAGTGACCCACCTCAAGTTCCTCTTGACGCATCATGTGTATTTAATGACTTTCAAAATCGTTATATTTTGTTGAGATTTATTTGTAACGGTGGTGACCTATACCAAGTACATCATTGGAGTGAACGACATATTCCACAAAAGAGATGGAAACTTGGTCGAATCAATTTTTGGAAAGGATCGAAGAGTTCACCAAATTGAACGAGCTTGAAAGAGAAATTGGTAGTAGATTTAGGTGGTGATGCATCTTTTGATACATTTAAGATTGTAATCGATACACTTTTTTTGAATGTATTATCGTCAAAGATGTAATCTCGATATGATTTAATACATAAGTAATATATAATCATCAATGATGGTGTAAATGTCTTCTGTTTATGTTTACAAATTTTATGGTTTACAATTTATGTGTATGTTTACACAATTTTTGGTGTGCTTTTAGTTTAGGGTGACTGCGGATATGCATATCCAAATACATTCCATACTAATTTAAAATATATATATATATATATATATATATATATATATATATATATATATATATATATATATATATATATATATATATATATATATATATATATATATATATATATATATATAGAGAGAGAGAGAGAGAGAGAGAGAGAGAGAGAGAGAGAGAGAGAGAGAGAGAGAGAGAGAGAGAGAGAGAGAGAGAGAGAGAGAGAGAGAGAGAGAGAGGGGCCTCTAGAATAATAATAATAATGATAATAATGATGGAAATATTAGTTAAGATAAAGATATTATTGATAATCAAAATTGTAAGAGTAATATAATATGCGGAAGACATGGAATACATGTTGAAAATATTAAAAGACTTGCTTTTATTTATGAAAAATACTTACAAAGGATGGCAATCAAGATTTCCAAGTTTTAAGACTGAAAACTCGAATGCCTTTCACAACACACAAATGATCCTTTTATAGGCAAGGATCCACACGGACTTCAAACTAAATTAAACTAAGCATAAACTTTATACAAAGTAATGACCCACATGGTCTGAATAATTTAAATAAAACAAAAACTTTAATAAAATAATGACCCACATGGTCTGAATAATTGAAATAAAACAAAAACTTTAATAAAGTAGAGTCAATAATTCAAAAGTAATTCTGAGTGGAAGGTAATTGAGGACAACAAAGGGGGTCGTTGTTGTCTTTAACTTATTATCTTTATCATAATTGATTTTATCTTCAAAATAATTCTTACAAGAGGAATCTTCAAAATCTTATCTTCATCATAATTGAACTTATCTTCAACATAATTTAGAGGTCTATGATTCCATAACAATCATCTTCATTATTATTTTCAGAAGTGCTAGAAGCACTATCACTTTCAGATAAAGCAGTCATAGCTTCTTTAATTTTGTTCAAGAATTCTTTGTGGCTGGAAGTAGCAGATAAAAAGGCAAGTAATTTTGATTTATCTAATAAGAACGATGTATCTTCTGGAGAAATAGCCTTTTCTTTGCAAAGACCCGGATGAGACTTGAACCAAGAATCTAATCTTGATGGAGAAAGCAAATCTGGATTAAACTTTGACCACCATTTAACAGGAAACTTTTTGACCAATTGAGTAGCAGAGGACCCTTCCCATAATGGATCAATTGAAAAGGTCCAAGATGAAATCCATGTAATTCCAAAAACAGCACAAAAACATAATAAAGACTTATAATCAGGACAGGTAGTTTTTGCTGTAAAATTGTTAAAGGCTTTTGAGGCATAATCTGGAAATATTTCTAAAATTGGCCCAACAATTATGAACCACTGGATAAACCAATTAGGAAAGTTAAGTGAAATATCCTTGTTGAACCATATAAACCAAGTGTGGTTGAAAGGTTCGACCGACAAAAAATTGAACCAAGCATCCATGTAATCAAAGTACGAATAATATTGTGGAGTAAAGGCTCTGGAAAAAGATTTTAATTTTGATGGAGGTTGATTCCAATCAGAAGGAGATAATACCTTATTAACTTTGAATTTAGAGAACTTTATCTTAGATTTATCACTCGGATCTGTTTGGTGGGTAAGAATAATAGACTCAGAATCTACCAAGATAAATTCGTAGAATTTTCTGGTCTTGGTTTGGTCTTTAGGAATGAAGTAAAATCCTGGGGGGAAAATTCTTGAAATATTTTGTAATAAAGAGGAGTTTGGAGGACAGTAAAGGGTTTCTAAAGGTAATATTGGTATAGACAAACCTTTAGTAATAAAGGTCGATTTTGGTAAAGAAGAAGGAGGTGTATAGTAGGCTAGTTTAGACGGGTGATTTTTCTGGATAGATAATGGACTGGTAATTTGAGATGTAAAAGATAATGGAGTTAATAATGTAGGCTTAATAGTTGTCAGGGGAGTAGCAGTAATAGGAGAGGTAACTTTGGAAATAAAAGATGGAGAACCTAAAATTATTTCCTTATCTTTTTTATCTTTAATGGGAGGACCATAATCATCTTTGGGGTCAACTGATTTTTTACTCATGTTTTCCCTGTAAAAATTCTCTGGTTAGAAAATCTGGTAATGAATTTTTAATTCCTTGAATATGCTCGATTTCAAAATCAAAACAAGAAAGTAATGCTTGCCACCTAGCAAATATATGTTTTGAAACTAAATTTTTAACATCCTTTTGTAAAACACTTTGTGCAGCTTTGCAATCTGTTTTTAATAAAAATGTTTTTGAAAACAAGTCATCTTGAAATTTTGTAATACACAAAACAATAGATAAAATTTCTTTTTTAATAGTACTATAGTTTAATTGAGCTGGGTTCCAAGTTCCAGAATAATATCTGACCACTTGTTCCTTTTCCATGCCCGGAAATATTTGTTTTAGAACTCCCCCAAAGCCTATGTCTGAGGCATCGGTTTCAACAATAAGGTTGGCACTAGGATCAAGTATCCCTAAACAGGGTAATTTTTTAACTATTTTCTTTAGTTGCAAAACACTTTGGGTCATTGAATCATCCCAAGGAGGAGGATTCTTCCTAAGTCTCTTGGGTATACAAATGGTTCTTAAGTTGGATATGAAGTCAGCCACATAATTTATACAACCTAAGAATCTTTGCAACTGGGTTTTATCCTTTAGTTCATCTGGAAATTTATTAATAAATTCTAAAGATCTACTAATAGGGGTATACATACCTTGAGAAATATCAAAACTCAAAAATCTTACTTTAGATTGAAATATTTTAAGTTTCTTTTCAGACAAGACTAACCCATTCTCTTTAATTATCTCATAAAATAGGTTCATATGTTGTATATGTTGATTTATAGAATCTGAAAATACTAATATGTCATCTAAATAGACTATGGTAAAGTGCGAGTAATCATTAAATATAGTATTCATAATATTTTGGAACTCGGAAGGAGCATTTTTTAATCCTAAAGGCATGACATTCCATTCATAGTGACCAAAGGGCACCACAAAAGCGGTTTTATATTTATCTTCTTCCTTTAATTGTATTTGATAATATCCAGATTTAAGATCAAACTTTGAAAATATACTTTTATTATGTAATCTGTTTATCAAATCCTTTTTATTAGGTATGGGATACCTAATCCATTGTAATGCTTTATTTAAGGGTTTGTAATTTATTACTAACCGAGGACTTCCTCTCTCTAGCTCAGAAGCATTGGTAACATAGAAAGCGGAGCAACTCCAAGGAGACTTACTGGGCCTAATCAATCCTTTGTCTAAGAAATCTTTTATTTCTTTTTTACAATAGTCTAAATTTTGCTTATTTATTTGTATTGGTCTGGCTTTAGTGGGGATATTTGCTTCCTTAAAGTCAGGTTCATAGGGTAATGAGATAGTATGCACTTTTCTTTTCCAGAAAGCATTAGGTTGTTCTGAGCAAAGATCTTTAATGAATTTATTTTGTATACCTTTAATTTTTTCTTGAATGCTTGGAGATTGCAGTTGATCTTCTATCTTTTTATAGTGTATTTCTTTGTTAATGAAATTAATTTGTTTTCTTTTATTATTAATTTGATTAATAAATGATATAACCTTACTCTGGACAGAGTTAAGATCCCTAATCTTAGGTGGTTCTAAGAATTCAAATTTAATTTCACGTCCTAAAACATTAGTGGTTATAGCTGCATTTTAACTGTGAAAGGGTAGAGTAAAGCTAGAAAAGGGGTTCCTAGAATAATGGACTCATGAATATTTCTTACTAAAAGAAAAGAGGTTTTATAACAAATCTGATCTTTACAAATTTTAGCACTTGATAATTTGTAAGAAACTTGTAATCTATTACCATTGGCTCCTCTTAAAGATTCTTTGGTTTTTTCATAATATTGGGTTGGGATCAACCCTTCTTGGATGCAATTTAAATCTTCTCCTGAATCAATCAAAGCAATTAATTCATAAGTTTTATCTTTAACAATGAGATTTATTTTACTATACCATTTATGCGATATTAATTTTTCTATTTTGTTAATATACCCATCTTCATTATTCAGAACAATAGTTTCCTCATCATTTTTTGTTAAGCTAGATGAGGCTAAGTTTTTATTGGATTGATTCTGAATAATCATGTTTCCTTGTAACTCTAAAAGTTTAATTTCTATCTCATCATCCCTGGTTTTTAGAATTCTAATTTCATTTTTTAAATTACTAATTTCTTCTTGTAAATCTTTAATAGAAACAGTTTTTTCAACCGGTTTCTTAAATAAATCCATAACATTTTTAAATTCTACTTTGTGAATATTCTTTTTGGAAATATCATTTTCATCTATAATATTTTTAATTTGTCTCATGAAAGCATTCTTACTTTCTGAATTTTCCATTTTGTCTAATATTCCTATCAAAGTATTAGCTTGATTATTTGTTAAAACATTAATTATTTTATTACAATTGTCACAATTACAGAAATCTAGGCCTAAACATTCATCAGAATCATCAACCGATTTTTCAGAATTGTCAATTTGATGTATTTCTTCGTAAGAAGATTCTTCAGATGTTGACGACCCTTCTTCCTCCGAGTTTAACAAGATGTTATTTAAAGTAGATATTAAACTTTCTTTTAACTCTTCTGAAATGTCTAAGTTACTCAGTTGATTAATTTTTTCTTGAACCTTGCATTTATTAGCATAATGGCCAAAACGACCACACTTATAGCATTTAACATCTTTATCCTTGGGTTTAGATTTATTATTATATTTTCTGTAAGGTTTCTTACCATAATTTTTCTTGTAAGGTTTTTTATAAAATTCTGGCTTGTCTTTGTAAAATTGCTTCTTATGATAATGGAAGTTATTTCTTCCTTTTCTAGCAGGGTTTTTATTCTTGGGGTTACTCGGAGCTCTCAAAGGAGTAGCTCCATATTGCTCGCAAAATGATCCCATTTCACGCCTATTACTAGCCTTTTCATTCTTGATCTTATTTTGTAATTTATAATCTGTACAAATTTGTATACCAGTTTCAATTACATAATTAGATAATTCTCCAATGGTTAATCACTGATAGGGGATCATTCCATTAAAGTTTTGCTTAATATTAATTTTTACCTTTTCTGCAAATAACCTAGGTAAACCACTAATAAATCTCTCTTTCCAATAATCTGCCGCACCATCCGACCTAAGGCATAGTTTAGATAAGAACATATCTCTATACCACCTATAATCAGACATGGTTGGATAATAAAGGTTTAGCAATTGGTCAGCTTCTCTTTGTTGGAGTTTAAGGGGTTCTCCTACAAAGAACTTAGTAATAGCATATAAGAGGGTTGTAACACAAATCTCTTCGTTAGATTCTGTTTTTACGGCTGCATCTATTTGGTATTTATCTTCTGAACCAAGGAGGTTGTCCCACCATCCTTTTAATTGCCCGGTAAATCCCATAACTAATATCTCTTTAGTATGTTTATCTGTATTTCCTTTAAGTTTGAAGGCAGTAGCAGCCATGGTCATGTTTTGTATTGTATCAAAAACTTGTTGTTCAGACGCACCATCGATATTCCATTCAACAATGGATTCTCCTGAATAATTATTTTCTATAAAACTACTTCTTTCTTCAAATTGCACATCAGCAAATGAAGGCCTAGGATAATAGTTTCGTGTTTTAGGTCTTGGGGCTCTTCCGCCTAATTTACTCACCATATTGTCGTATTCTTCGTCTCGAGATAAAGTATTTATATCTCCTGAAGAAGTTTCTATGTTTAAGGATTTTAATTTAGTAACCAATTCCTCTATTTTATGAGTAGTATCACGACCTAAACTCATTCCTTTCAACTCTTGGTTAGAAGGAGTATGGTATTGATAAATAGGTCGAGTAGGATCCAATTTATAGTCTTTAACATCCTTAGGTTGAGGAATCGAGTTTTCTATCCTATCTAATTGTTGGGACATAGTGTGAAGTATTTGGTTTGAATAGTTAATCTGACTATGCAGATTATTAATGTCTTTTCTCTGATCTACAGGATTAGCTATCGATTTAAATGGTGAAGCTTCTATTTCTATGTTCTCTTTAGAAGGGGTAATTCTAATAGCTTCCAATGGTGGATGAACCGACTCTATAATTTATTTCCTAGAAGTTTTCCATTTGGTACTTATCCTAACATTAGCATCTAAATACATCTTAACAGCAAAAGGGTTTTCTATCTCTTCTTCTAGACAGAGTAATTCAAACCATGTAAAGAAACAGATATTAATTTCATGCGTTTTTAGAAACCTATAAAATTTTTGCAAATACATTTGAGTCTGATCTTTAGAGAAATTTGAGAAATACCAATTTCTCTTTTCTAAATTATAAATGGCCTCAAAGTCAGCTCTAATCCAAGCTTTGTCTATGACAAAGGGGTCGTCATTTGTAATAACACCTAGTATTTGGGATTCAGTTGGAGAGGGTGACCTAGAGGTCCTCTCAGAGTATAGCGGTTGGGGAATTGTAAGGGCAAAGTTTACTCCTGCAAGATTTACCCTAATTGTTGAATCAACTGAATGTCTAGCACTAGATGTTGACCCAATACTACTAGATTGATGATAGCGATAGGATTGGCTTCTATTCATCCTGATCCTGACAGATCCATCAATATCTTAAATAACATCTCTAATAGTTCTGGCCTCAATCTTTTCAGATTTAACCACATCCTGTAATATCCATTCTTGAGGGAATTTTTCTATAATATCCGAAGCAGACAGTATTTTTGGGGTCATAACATTGGACCTGCTAAGATTTGCTTCAATAATACAAGTTTCATTTCTTGGAGTAGTTTTGAGTGATTTAAA
The DNA here is from genome assembly GCF_024323335.1 of Lathyrus oleraceus. Classification (NCBI taxonomy): domain Eukaryota; kingdom Viridiplantae; phylum Streptophyta; class Magnoliopsida; order Fabales; family Fabaceae; genus Lathyrus; species Lathyrus oleraceus. The sequence continues at coordinate 5,575,398 of NC_066580.1, forward strand.
ATCATAATTAACATTAGAGACTTTGTAGGTAATTCTACTAATAACGTCAATATTGGCAACTCCAGGATTAAAATTATCACTTAGACCCTGGACGTATATAACTAATGAATTTTTAGTGAATTCATCAGCCAAGCTCATAGAGTAATTGGGATGGCAGTTAAAGTAGACTGGCCCATCGTTAAGATTTGATTCAACTATAGCAATAGTTGAATTATGAAAGTCTTTAATTCTAGTGTCTCGAAGAACTAGCAATATAAGGGTGTTTAACCCTAGTTTATGTAATGGTTTTATAGCTATCTGAATTAATCCTAGATGGATATAGCGATAACCTTCTCTATAATGTGTTATATATAGGCACTTTATGGATGTGCATATTCGTAAACACCATTTTTTCATAAAAAATTAAAGTGTATTCGCAGATGCATTTTCTAAAAATTCCCTAATGACAAGATAAGGTTTCTAAGATCCAAAATGATTTAAAACATGTATAAATAGGACATCTCTCATTTCATATTTTCTACAAAACACACCACAATCAAAAAATGAATATATATATCCACCTTGCATTTGTGTATTTCAATTGCTCACTCTCCTGCGATATCGAGTTCGAACGTCAAAATGGATGTACATTGTTTAGTGTTTTGATGTAATGTCAAAAGTATTTTTGTTTCTAGATCTTGCTCATATTTTCTCGATTTCTAATTTGAAGTATCAGTGTCATTTTCGGATATGCATCTTCAAAATATATCAAATAAACTTTTGAAGATGCGATTCTAAACTAAAATTAAGTATAATAAGAGTATCTCACTCATTTGTGATCAATCTTATGGAAAATAAATGCGTCGAGAGATGCATATCCAAACTTTAGAAATATTTTTAGATTTTCACTAAGAGTTTATGAGAATATATAGAGGTGGGAGAAAACTTACCTTTTTTTTTTGCAAATGAAGAGAGCCAAGATTACACATCAATTATGCTCCTACTTGAGATATTAACTTGTCACCCCTTCAATTGAATTTGACAGTCACACATTGTGATTGCTATTATCTTTATGTTCTTACTAAAACAATTTGGAATTTTCTATTGTGTTTATCAGAAATTTTGAAAAAATACTGAATTTTTCCAAAATCTCCTATAAAAAAACAATAATTTCTATAAAATAATTTAAGAAATATTAAAATTTTTGAAAAAATAAATTCTGAAAATTTTGAAATGTTTTTTTGCAAATTTTTGGTGAACTACATAAAATTTTTACACAAGAAATTTAAAAACAAACTACCAGAAATTTAATTTGTTATCAAAAAATTTGAATTACCTATCAGATATTTAATTCGCACTTTAAACTCAATTTTTTCCATTAGCAGTTTAAGAATTAGAGATTAATTACTATATACCACCAGGGTAAAAAGTTTCACACTATCGACTCATTACCATCACCCGTTTGTAGGGGTGGCAAACAGGCATGTCCGCCCCGTTTAGGCCCGCCCCGCAAAAGCCCGCAAAAAAACGGGGCGGTCATAGTTGAGGATGTGAACCTAAAACTTAGACCCGCCCCGCAAAAAAATGAGGGCGGAGCGGGGAAAGCCCACGGACACTGCACTCTTTAAGCCTAAAAATGCAAAAATTTATGTAAATACACGTGCCCGCAAAAACCCGCGAAAAAAACGGGGCGGGGCGGGTCAGACACATTTGAGGGTGAGGGCCTAAATCCTTGGCCCGCCCCACACAAAAGTGCGGACAAAACGGGCACGCCCAGCGGGCCGAGCCCGTTTTGCCACCCCTACCCGTTTGCATTACTTTATAGATTTTTAAAATAAAAGTCAAACTTGTTTCAACATTCAACGTCTATGATTAACTGATAGTGTAAAATCATTTTACACTGTCAATGTATTTCAATTAAATCTTAAGAATTATGGAAATATCTGCCCGGATTTTATTGTGTGGGTTAAGTTAATAGCTCCTCTCACGTGAAGTTCCCCTCGTATCATCAATGTACATGTTATACACCTTCCTAGGACAAATATATATATCTATACACTATTAAGGTAACATATTTCATTATAAATTAACTTTTACTTGTCCAAATTTTCATTGGAATCATGATTTCTACAATTATATGAATTGTAAATCTCAGACTTCATGAACATGTATCATAATAAATCAGTATCGGCCGAGAATAAAAGAAAATTCCTAGTATAATAAAAGATTATACAAAACTTGCATTGGAGAATTCCAACTATGTGCATTAAATAAAGAAAAACAAGGATTGTGATCAAATTTGATTTAAAACTAGCACTCAGATCCCGACATTTTGATGCAATTCACGATGCTCTAATTCCTTGTGTTAGCCGTCTCGTACCGAAGTCAAAATGGATATGTTTCCATGTAATATGTCATCTTATAGCAAGTGTATATAATAGTGTGTGCATCGATCTAACAAGATATGGTTTCTCGAAGACATTTTTTTCACTTTGGAGTGACCCACCTCAAGTTCCTCCTGACGCATCATGTGTATTGGGTGACTTTCAAAATCACTATATTTTGTTGAGGTTTATTTGTAACGGTGGTGACCTATACCAAGTACATCATTGGAGTGAACGACATATTCCACAAAAGAGGTGGAAACTTGGTCGGATCAATTTTTGGAAAGGATCGAAGAGTTCATCAAATTGAGCGAGCTTGAAAGAGGAACCGGTAGTAGATTTAGACGGTGATGCGTCTTTTGATATATTTAAGATTGTAATCGATACACTTTTTTTGAATGTATTATCGTCAAAGATGTAATCTCGATACGATTTAATACATAAGTAATATATATTTCTCATTGATGGTGTAAATGTCTATTGTTTCTGTTTACAAATTTTATGGTTTACCATTTATGTGTATGTTTATATAATTTCTGGTGTGTTTCTGGTTTAGGGTGACTACAGATATGCATATCCAAATACACTCCATACTAAATTAAAAAAAAAAAAAAAAACATAAGGGCACTTTACGGATGTGCATATCCGTAAACACCATTTTTTCATAAAAAATTAAAGTGTGTCCGCAGATGCATTTTCGAAAAATTCCCTTATGACAAGATAAGGTTTCTAAGATCCAAAGTGATTTAAAACTTGTATAAATAGGACATCTCTCATTTCATATTTTCTACAAAACACACCACAATCAGAAAATGAATATATATCTCCACCTTGCATTTGTGTATTACAATTGCTCGAAGTGGCCACTTCAATTTAGATTCATCGAGGACACACATGTCGCTGATTTGATATTCAAACTGAAACTCTCCTGCGATATCCAGTTCGAATGTCAAAATGGATGTACATTGTTTAGTGTTTTGATGTAATGTCAAAAGTATTTTTGTTTCTAGATCTTGTTCATATTTTCTCGATTTCTAGTTTGAAGTATCAGTGTCATTTTCGGATATGCATCTTCGAAATATATCAAATAAACTTTTGGAGATGCAATTCTAAACTAAAATTAAGTATAATAAGGATATCTCACTCATTTGCGATCAATTTTATGAAAAATGAATGCGTCGAGAGAGATGTATATCCAAACTTTAGAAATATTTTTAGATTTTCACTGAGACTTTGTGAGAAGATATAGAGATAGGAGAAAAATTACCTTTTTTTAAATGAAGAGGGCCAAGATTACACATCAATTATGCTCCTACTTGAGGTATTAACTTGTCACCTCCTCAACGAATATGACAGTCACACATTGTGATTGCTATTATCTTTATATTCTAACTAAAACAATTTGGAATTTTCTAGTGTGTTTATTGAAAAATTTGAAAAAATACTGGATTTTTCCAAAATTTCCTATAAAAAAACAATAATTTCTATAAAAAAAATTAAGAAATATTAAAATTTTTAAAAAAAAATCTGAAAATTTTGAAATGTTTTTTTGCAAATTTCTGGTAAACTACATAAAACTTTTACACAAAAAATTTAAAAATAAACTACCAGAAATTTAATTTGTTATCAAAATTTTTGAATGAACTATATCAAACATTTCGTTCGCATTTTAAATTCAATTTTTTTCATTAACAGTTTAAGAATTATGAAAATATATACCCGGATTTAATTGTGTGGGTTAAGTTAATAGCTCCTCCTCCGTGGTGAAGTTCCCCTCGTACTACGTGAAATTCCTCTTGTATCATCAATGCACATGTTATACACCTTCCTAGGACAAATATATATACTACTCCCTCCGGTCTCATATGTAAGCAAAAAAAAAATAAAAATTGGAGTCTCAAATATAAGCAAAAATTAATTACAATGGTTACAATTAAATATACCATTCCAATTTTACCCTCAAATTTAGTTTTTCAATATTCATGTTTATTCCTATAATAACTCCACTTTTTACACTTTCAAAAGAGCATTTATTCTGAAACGTTGCATTTGTTATCATTGGCTTTTGAAAAGTCATATCCTATTATAAATTGTGCAGTATCATCTTGTACAAAACTCCATGAGTCTTGTTCTTCCTTTTTTTTTATACTCTAAAAATGGCAAACCCACATCATTTAGCTAATGAGTTTCCATCTTTTGATTTAGGTATCGAAGACAATAAAGTTCCTGAAACAATTCAAACTCCAACAAATGAAAGTGCAGAAAATATCACTCCAAAGAATGAAAGTGAAAATGCTCTAACTCCAACAAATGAAAACACCATCGTTGAATACTTAGATATGGATGAGTTTGATCTGAAAAAGTTACCAGCATTGAACTTTGGTGTCAAGAAAGAAGAGGTTAAAGATATGATACAAATTTACTTAGATTATTTAAACTAGGTGTGTTCTTATTTGGATTTTTATGATGTTTAATGTTTCTTTGTTGTTTCTATTGCACTGTTAAAGAATTGTACTGCTATGTTTCTTTATGATTGTGATGTTTAATGTTTATTTTTCTAATCATCTTCTATTGGTTTTTTGGACCATGGAAATTTAGGCGGGTGGAGAATACAGTAAATGGACTAAGAAGTGTTGTTTTTAGGCGGGACAAATTTCTACAGGAAATTTTAGTAAGAGTAAGTGGAATATATAACCACTAAATGACTAACCATTAAATGGTATTAATAAAAATTGACTAACCATTAAATGATTATAATAAAATATTAATTTATTTCTAAATTAATAAATAAGGGTAAATATGGAAAAAATGTATATTTTCCATTACTTAAATGAATATATAGCCACTTTCTTAAAGGGCGAGCTTTTTTTTTTTGCTTACATATGAGACCGGAGGGAGTATTAAGGTAACAAATTTCATTATAAATTACTCCCTCCGGTCTCATATCTAAGCAAAAAAAAAAAAAGCTTATATATTCCACTTACTCTCACTAAAATTTCTATAGTCCATTTACTGTATTCTCCACCCGCCTAAATTTCCATGGTCCAAAAAACCAATAGAAGATGATTAGAAAAATAAACATTAAACATCACAATCATAAAGAAACATAGCAGTACAATTCTTTAACAGTGCAATAGAAACAACAAAGAAACATTAAACATCATAAAAATCCAAATAAGAACACACCTAGTTTAAATAATCTAAGTAAATTTTTATCATATCTTTAACCTCTTCTTTCTTGACACCAAAGTTCAATGTTGGTAATTTGTTCAGATCAAACTCATTCATATCTAAGTATTCAACAATGGTGTTTTCATTTGTTGGAGTTAGAGCATTTTCACTTTCATTCTTTGGAGTGATATTTTCTGCACTTTCATTTGTTGGAGTTTGAATTGTTTCAGGAACTTTATTGTCTTCGATACCTAAATCAAAAGATGGAAACTCATTAGCTAAATGATGTGGGTTTGCCATTTTTAGAGTATAAAAAAAAAGGAAGAACAAGACTCATGGAGTTTTGTACAAGATGATACTGCACCATTTATAATAGGATATGACTTTTCAAAAGCCAATGATAACAAATGCAACGTTTCAGAATAAATGCTCTGTTGGAGGTGTAAAAAGTGGAGTTATTATAGGAATAAACATGAATATTGAAAAACTAAATTTGAGGGTAAAATTGGAATGATATATTTAATTGTAACCACTGTAATTAATTTTTGCTTATATTTGAGACTCCAAATTTATTTATTTTTTTGCTGTATTCTCCACCCGCCTAAATTTCCATGGTCCAAAAAACCAATAGAAGATGATTAGAAAAATAAACATTAAACATCACAATCATAAAGAAACATAGCAGTACAATTCTTTAACAGTGCAATAGAAACAACAAAGAAACATTAAACATCATAAAAATCCAAATAAGAACACACCTAGTTTAAATAATCTAAGTAAATTTTTATCATATCTTTAACCTCTTCTTTCTTGACACCAAAGTTCAATGTTGGTAATTTGTTCAGATCAAACTCATCCATATCTAAGTATTCAACAATGGTGTTTTCATTTGTTGGAGTTAGAGCATTTTCACTTTCATTCTTTGGAGTGATATTTTCTGCACTTTCATTTGTTGGAGTTTGAATTGTTTCAGGAACTTTATTGTCTTCGATACCTAAATCAAAAGATGGAAACTCATTAGCTAAATGATGTGGGTTTGCCATTTTTAGAGTATAAAAAAAAAAGGAAGAACAAGACTCATGGAGTTTTGTACAAGATGATACTGCACCATTTATAATAGGATATGACTTTTCAAAAGCCAATGATAACAAATGCAACGTTTCAGAATAAATGCTCCGTTGGAGGTGTAAAAAGTGGAGTTATTATAGGAATAAACATGAATATTGAAAAACTAAATTTGAGGGTAAAATTGGAATGGTATATTTAATTGTAACCACTGTAATTAATTTTTGCTTATATTTGAGACTCCAAATTTATTTATTTTTTTGCTTACATATGAGACCGGAGGGAGTAACTTTTACTTGTCCCAATTTTCATTGGAATCATGAATTCTACAATTACATGAATTGTACATCTCGGACTTCATGAACATGTATCATAATAAATCAGTATCGGCCGAGAATAAAAGAAAATTCCTAGTATAATAAAAGATTATACAAAACTTGCATTGGAGAATTCCAACTATGTGCATTAAATAAAGAAAAACAAGGATTGTGATCAAATTTGATTTAAAACTAGCACTCAGATCCCGGCAGAGACCCAATTCAGTAAAGTCTAATCTTTTTCGCTAAATGATGATCAGCCACAAAATATTCTGGATTTTTGCCAAGAATAACTACTGCAAACGGGCTTCCACCGTGCTGGTCATCATTATCTGTTCCATTCTCGACATTGTAAAATGCAACAAATAAAGACATACTAATTCTGAAGCATGTATGCAGACGCAAAACCTGCTGAATGTTGTCAACTTCTCTACGAATAAGACCTTTTACAATCTTGATAGCGTGCAGCATGGTCGTAAAGCCTATGCTTTGTCAACTGAAAATAGATCATTATATCAAAATTAAGGACACATTGTGCTTTTCTAAAAAATGAATGTAATTGAAAAACTGTAGTGATGGGTTCACATCAAACTGATTAGTATGGAAAAAAGAACTAGTTTCTTAAAGCATAGTGGGGGATAAACCTAGATGATAATTTCAAGGAAAAGGAAAACAAATAGAACTTCATGCAATCTAAGCAATTTTCTAATTCCAAACCCAAATCGACAAAAGATCGTCCATTTGTTGGAATTGTGTAAGGAGGAACAAGAAAATATCTCAAGAGAATATTTTCAACCAAAGATGCCAATATAGAAGGAATACCTCCACAGATAAAGGAGACACCATACAACCTCTTATAGCTTAAAGCCAGTCCCTACCTTTGACTTGACATTGACTAATTCCAAGGAAAACAGGCTTTTGAGCAAAACGGAAATCATCACACACTGCTATAGTGCCCTGCAGTCAAAAATGCATAAAGATACAGTCTTTTCAGAAGCTATCATGGAAGAGATCTGTCTATTGCTATGATCGGTATCAATTTCTTATAGCTTTTTTGTATTAGATTCAGTCTTTTGAGGTTATATTGATCTACATGTATATCACTCCAAAAAATGTAAATAAATAAAATTCTTTAGGGACTACTTTATGTATATGATAGAATGTATGAAACATCTGCAAACAGCCAAATATATTAACAAAATCTGTCAAAATTTCACCGGGGAAAGAGAACCGCAGATTCAAATGGCCTGGTGTTTTTTCAGTATGGATTTTATTGCAATTAACATCATGAACAATAGACAATCGAGTATAATTATATGATAACCATTGATTCCGATTCTATCAATAACTAACTCTCTGACATGGAAGTCAAACTGCAGATTGATTTGCAGTCTTTTCATGATGTCCAAGATACAGGCTAATGGAATCAAAAACAAGGCCAAGAACAGTGCAAAAAACCAAGAGAAAATGGTGCTCGTGGATCCTTTAAGGAACAAAAACCAAGAGCCGAGGATATCATCATTTCCATGGAACCCTATGGACTTCCTTGTGTTACTCTAATTTTAATAATGCCACACCAAATGTTAGCGGGTTGATCACCATTACACTAGTGGTTTCACCCTTTCATGGACCCTATGGACTTCCTTGTTAATCATAAGAAGCAAGGTATCACTTAAATAACACCAACACTAGGGAAATCAATGAACCATCATTCTCAACTTCTCATCCGCTTCAAACATAAGCAGTAAGCAGTACAGCGGCCACTCCAGCCACTCCTTAATACTGATCACGGACTCATTCATATCACAAGTTCATAACCCTTCACATATTCCTAATGAAAGACAAATTCTTAAAAAGCTATGAGTATATTACAAATTTACAAGTAGAAGCCAACAAGGCTCAGGTTTGAAAGAAAATAACAGTGTTCTCAATCCTCAATTATTCAAGGTCATCATCAAGCATTTTAAGTCATTTAGTTAAAACAAAATAAAATCCATTAATAATAATAATAATAATAATAATAATAATAATAATAATAATAATAATAATAAGATAGCAAGAAACAACATGGATATGTAGATGATCCACGCATTATTAAACATTACAATATCAAAGAGATTAGCTCTCTAAGCTAAAAGTCAATTTTCTTTTCATTGGTACAGAAATTTACTATTATAATGAAGTTTCAAATTTTCATAACAATAACCAATTGACAAAGTAAGTCAGGGAAATATCATCCCATAAAAACTTTAGCGAAATCCACTAATTTCATCAAACGTTTTTTGGCCTTCCTGGGCTTCTTCCGTTTTTCCTTTTTGGCCGGGAGAGGCGTTTCCCTGATGGGGCCCGGGGATAAACCCTTTTTTAGTGCACTTCCTCTGGGTGTGGCAGATGGGGGGATTCTCAAGCTCTGGGGAGGTAAAGGAGTGTGTTGCTTCCAGACCAAGTTACTTTCCATGGAAAATTTTACTTTCTTAGAACTCTTCTCCGCGCTCTTTGCGACTGCAGAGACATCTTCCACATCTGCAGTGTTCAAATCAAATTCCTGAGATGTCTCTCCTTTAGAGTTCTCTGTTCTCTTTCTCTTCTTACATACACCCCCCTGAGATGTCTCTCCTTTAGAGTTCTCTATTCTCTTTCTCTTCTTAGATACAACCCCAGTAGCAACACCATCATCCAAACTTGCTTCTGCATCACTCTTCTTAATCTTCCTCTTGTTCTTTTTTGGCTTTTTCACTTTGTCAACCGAATCCTTCTTGCCTAACCCATCACCAACCTCAACAATGGGGACCGAATCCAGCAATACCCGATCAACAGAATCAGGAAGTGAAAACTCGAACCCGGAATTAACAACATCCTTCTCCAGCTTCAAGAACTCATGATGCAATTCAAACAAAACCTTTCTATTCCCCTGAACACAATCAGTGGCAGAAGCCAACTCAAATAACCTGGAAGAAAAACCCATAACCAAGGCTATTGTTCCCAAATTCACAACATCACCACTTTCCTTCCCACCTTTCTTAACCTCCAACAAAATTCTCCCATTCATCAACAGCACATCAAAAAAACCACTCTTAATCTTCCCTAACAAAACCTTATCATGCAATTTACCTACCGCAGAGAAAAACGGCCTAAAAAGCACTTCTAAAACAGACAACTTAATCGGAAGAAAAGGCTTAACCTCTTGAAGAAAAACAGAAGCAACGTGATAATTAACACCGTTTCCCTGAACAAACCTATCTTTCGCAGAAAAAGTAGACTTATCCAAACAATTCATAAAAAGATTAACCAAATCCAAATTCCACGAATTCTTATCAAGTAAATGCAAAAAGCTTGATATAAACCTACGAATAAGGAGATAGAATTTGTCTAACCTAACGGAATCGATACCGGACCATTCGCGGCGCATGGTGAGGAAGAATGTGGAGAAATACTGCAGCGAGAGAGGAAGATGACGAAATGTTGAGAGATGTGAAGCGATGCGATCGATGAGATCAGCTTGAACGAGAGAGTTGTCGGAGTGGTAGACGCAGTCGAAGATACCTTTCCAGAGCTTTTTGGCGACGTTTTGGGGGAGAATGTTTTGGGATCGCCATGATTGTAAGAGAACGCGGAGAGCTTTGTCTCTTGAAAATTTCTGAGAGGAAGCTAGATTTACCGGCAGGGAGGGTTTAACTTCCGACGACGGCATTGTCTCCGATGCCGGAAAGAGGAAGAAAAGAAACAAATTACGGTTTCGGTTTTTTTTTAAGGTCGAAATCGCTTTGTTAACAATAATTATGATTCAAATATTGGGTTAAATATGGTTTATATTTAAATGTTCAGTTTAATATGATATTATATATTAATTAAATTTTATATAGACACTATAAAAAGGTAACAAATAAGTTGAATATTTTTTAAGAGATTAAAAAAATACGTGCATTTAATAATAATTTTTTTTCTGTTTTTAGTCATTGAATACATTTATTTATTTTTAAATCTTTTATTTTTATTTTCAGCTTATTATTGAATATATATATTTTTTTAAAAAAATATTTTTTAATCTCTTAAAAAATATTTACTTATTATTTTAATTTCTTAATCAAATATCTCGGGAGCACTAATTTATATTTCTCTATTTTTTATTTAAAATTCTTAATCAATACTCCTGTTAGCATAATCTATATTTAAATCACTAAAAATTTTAATAAATTAATAATTTAATATAAATTAAACTATTTCATACAATATTAATAATAACAAGAATAGAAATAAAAGATATTATTAATGTTTATTTAAGTGGATAGTCTATAAACCACAAATGCATAGTAACTATTTATCGATAAAATAGGGAAGATTATAAAGAGATTAATTTGTATGACTAAACAAAAAGTTAAACACAAAAATTTAACCTAAAATGAAATTTACACTGTTATTAGTGTGTTTTAATTAAGAGAAAAAAGACTATGCACATTTAAAGTGTAAAATATTTTTACACTGTCAATCTCTGATCAATCAGAGATGTGCATCCGTCAAATCATATTTTTAATTTTAAAATATCGATATAATATGGCAGAACATTATAATTCTATTGGATAATAATATAAAAAAAATTTACACGGATAATATACTATCTTTAATCTCATTAATTAAATCTTTTATCGTGTTTCTACGGTGTTTATTTTTTATGTTGAAATAGCATGTCTCTTCGATTAATCATGCAAGATTAATGATGTTGAAAGATACTAGTACTATATACTTCAATATTACTTTCTTGTGTTATATTTTATTAACATGCTTCTTTTACTTTTTGTTTTATTATTAATTTATTTAAGAATATTAAATTTATTATATAGTGGAAAACTATTTATTTTTCTTTTAACGATTGACTAATATAGTTTGAATGGTATTGTTGAAATTCTAATTTTGAAGAGAAGATTTTTAGAAATTCAATAAATTTGATAGATTTATATAATAATAACATTGCGTATTTAGTGATTGGTTTAATAGTATATTATTTACAATTAAGTTTCAATATTATATTTTTCAATTTGTAAAAAAAAAAATTATTTAATTAGGATAATACTAACTTTATTTCCAAACTAGACATTAGTCTCTTCCAAATCAGAAAAAAAAAGAATGTTTTATCAATTAATTCCTACATGTTTAGTCACTTTCAAAAAAAAAAGTAGAATCATTCTAAAATTTTATGATTAAATTAAATATATACAAATTATAGCATATTATAAATAATTATAAACACGTGTCTTTTAGAATTAAGGAGATTTGTGTTTGAGAGAGTGAGTATGAACAAATTATTATTTTTATTATAGTTAAAAAAATTTAAAATATATTAATTGTTTAATAGAACAATACTTAAAAATCTAAATGGCTTAGAGCATAAACATTTTATTAAACTTAACTAAATGATTGAGACAAACAATTCAATCAAATCATTGTTGGGAAAACTTCAATCTTGAAGTTAACTGAATCAATCTCGATAAACAAGAATTAATATTTCGAATTGATCACGCATCTTGTTCTTCACCATTTGCTCAGGTGAAACAATCACTCCTTGATTGCAAGATGATTATATACTACACATAGAATTTGATCGAAGAAAACAATGAAATTGAAAGAGGGAGAAAAAAGAAATTATGCATGAAGAAGATGAATGTATATTACTGTGTAAATTGCACTGAAAGCGTTTGATACAATGTGTGTTAATCATAACTGTGATTTATGAAATTACATAATACTTACTTTTTGTTGTTTTTTAAATGAAATATAACTCCTCTCTGTTTATAGAAGAGATTACTTGCACTATAAGTAATCACAAAATAACTAACTTAACTAAACTAAGCTAAGTTAAATATTTTGACTCTGTCGAATCCTTCGACAATTACATGTTTCGATTGCATACTTCAACATGCTATATTTGAATTTCTGTCAATATAGTAAATACAGGCTCTGTTCGACACAAACACCTTTAGACATCCATCGAATACAAACACATTATTTCGACTTCGACATAAAGAATTACATAGTTATAACACCACCTAATTCATTGTGTCTAAGTTATTTACATTCATCATTATTCTTAATCTATTGGATAATTCGACATGCACAACCTTCGTCATTATATCTGCAATGCTCCATACTCAACTTTTCATTCGCTACCTGATCTCTTAGGTAATTGAACCTCATTTCGATGTGTCTGCTTCTTCCGTGTGCTATTAGATTCTTTGTCAGGTTAATAGCAGACATGTTGTCGATCTTCATGGTCATTGCTCCATTATTCTTCCTTGTAATTTCTTCGGCTAGACTCATCATCCATGTTGCTTGGCATGCATATAGCGAAACACCTATGTATTCAGCCTCATACGATGATGAAGCTACCACTGGTTCCTTTCTTGAATTCCACACGACTGGTAGTATATGAAATAATGATTAAATCAAGTTGTCTGAACTTTAAAAGCAAGAGTTGGAATATTTCATGTCGGTGAACGAAGAACAACGACTATGGCATAAATGATTAGAGAATGCATGCTTGAAATTAATCTTAAAGCTTAACAAGCTTAATTTAGTGAGAGGCCTTCCTAAACTAAATTATTCAAGCTTAATTTAGTGAGAGGCCTTCCTAAACTAAATTATTCATCACTTGTTATTAGTACATGAATTAATTACAATGACTTTTCTACCAATGTTTCACTTAAACAACAGGCAAGTAAAGGAATATATATATATATATATATATATATATATATATATATATATATATATATATATATATATATATATATATATATATATATATATATATATATATATATATTTATATTTATATTGAATAACAAAATATAGGTTAGAACAATATTTTGCTCATGAAATTGAATAAGATTTTACAATATTGAATAACAAAAAATACAGGTTAGAACAATACTATTTTGATAATCAATTTGAAAAAGAAAAGAAGTTTCAAAAACCAACATCTAAAGAATAAACTATGCTCAAAGAAATAAAAATAAACAATCAACAAGTGATTTCATTGCAAACACTTAGGTAGAAAGATTAAACACTTAAATTTGTGCTTAACTTGTTTACAATCCTCTAATGAGTGATATTGCTAAACACAAACTATTATATATTATTTAATTGTATTTTCTCAAAGTGTTAAGTTGTAGTCAGAATCTTTGAAAAATTAAACACTTGTATTTATCTTTAATTTGTTTATATCCTTAGTTGAATAATATTTATAATTACAAACAATTATATATTATTTAATTGTACTTTCTCAAAATATTAAGTTGTAGTTAGGTTTGTTAAAAAAAATACTTAATTAGAAATCTAAAATATATGATGGTTGGACCAATAGATATCTTAATGAATTTGTAATTAGATATCTTATAATGAAAAATTATCAAATATAATATGATTGAATATCAAAGGAAATTTTAAAAATCATCAAGATATGAAAAAAATGGATATAGAAATGAATGATAATAATGTTCCTTAAAACTACCAAAATGACTCAACTCAATGAATTGCCTCCATTTAGATTATGGAGGGGTTAGAGGTTATAATATTACTTCTCTTATTATAATATTACTTCTCTTATTATTAGATTGATCAAAATTCATCCATTGGATTTTGCAGCTATAGTGGAAACCTCTATTAGAGGCCTAAAAATGAATATTATTATTAACAAAATCGGCATAGTTAATTATATTAAAGTTAGTAAAGTTTTATGTTAGAAAATTAATTAAAATCGAATGGATCGAGGCTAGAATCGTGAACGAAATCACTTTCCTTATAAGTATTTCAAACACTCTCAAATGTCTTAGAGTTGGAACGCAATAATATTCATGATAATTCAGCATATACTCGAGTTTGCATAAGACCGATGAAGACTCGAATGTAAGGAAGATGAAATCTCGAATTTTGTGTGAAGCGGACATGCCTTTGTGTTGTATCTTTGTAAATATGGAGTGGTCAATTGATATCCAAAGTATTTTTGTTTCATAAGGGTGCGATTTTTGATAAAACACGCACTTTCAACAACGTTTTTACCAAATATTGAATTGTTTCGCCTATACTAGCATTTTTACCAAATATTGCATTGTTTCGCCTAAAGTAGCATTTTTATCAGATATTGTACTGTTTCGCCTACAACAACACTTTTATCAAATGTTGTACTATTTCACCTACATTAGTAGTTTTCAAAGGATGTACTATTTTGTATTCTGGAACACTTCACAAGGAATTGTCTATTTCCAAATTCAAAATACAAACTGCATACTGCAACACTCACAAGTGTTGCCTATTTCTGAATTAAAAAATTAACCTTTACTTGCATAATTTCTTGTCATTTTGAAACACACTCAAGATTATTAATTGTTATTGATTTACAATAATTCTCCACTTGTTCTAATAATGACAAGATCAATTCTAGAAAAAAAGAAACAAAGAATGTTAATACAGTTAAGTATCTTTCGATTTAAGCTTAACCTTAGTAAGGATAACACAAAGTTTAATCGGAATTTTAGGTAGCTATGATTTGAACCTTTATCCCTTGTGATTATACCAACGTTACCTTACACACATTCTTTAATGGTTCTTTGCCTATATCTCTCGTCTAACACTATTTATGGTCATGTGTTTTTCCTGTTTTCGTGATTTTTTCATGAGAGAAACTTCAACTCTCACTTTGAGACGACATCATCTCGAAATTGATATAGGTGAAGTTCATTTTGTATATATTTCTTTAGATACATATCCTCGATATAGGACTTCATTAAGAGTTTGAAAAAACTCAACCCTTAATATGTAATAGTCAACATTGTCACAGAATGTTGCACAAATATCTAAATCAACGACTTATTGTTACCAATTGAATCTTAGGTTATGGTTTGTTAACCTCAGATTGAGTTTCTACTGTTGTCAGAACCCTTATTCAAGGAGTTTTAATCACATGTCTATCGAGATAGTCTTTACTAAATCTATGGCTAGTGGTTTAGTAAATGGATCAAGCAAATTATAACTTGATCTTATATATGTGAATGAAATGATTACATCCTTAATCAATTTTCTCATGAAAGAATGTCTAAGTCATACTTGCCTAGACTTTCTTTTATACACATTTTTGTATACTCTAGGTAAAGTGGCTTGACTACAGCAATATATCAACATCTTTGAAACATTGTCTTTAGCCAATGAAACTTCCAACAAAAGGTCCCTCAACCATTCAGCTTCTTCACCAGCAGAAGCAAGAGTCTCGAACTCTGATTTTATGGTTGAGAGAGTGATCCATATTTGTTTCCTACTCTTCCAAGAAATTGCACCCTCAACTAGTCTAAATATCCACCCAAATGCAAATGTATGATATCCAACACTCAGTATCCAACTCGCATCGATATATCCTTCTAATATGACAGGAAATCTACCATAATGGAGACCAATATTTTTAGTTTTCTTAAGATAGCCAAAAATTCTAATGATGGTCTTCTGGTGCTCACCATTTGGCTTGCTAGTAAATCTACTCATTTTACTAATTGCAAATGTTATGTCGGGTCTAGTACATTGCATGCACTTGCATATTCCAATTGAGCCACAAATCTTCCATCATTATTTGGAAGTTTAACACTAGGATCAAATGGAATGATCACTTCCTTAAATCCTAAGTGTTTGAACTTATCAAGCATTTTTTCAATATAATGTGTTTGACTAAGTTCATAATCCCCACTATTTCGCTTTAATTTCACCCCAAATTGTGTCAACTAGTATATAAATTAAAATGATCACCTTAGTTATGTTCACTTGTCTCAAATCTTCACTTGAATTTTTATGTTAAACCTTCTTGATCGACTTCATCATTAATGTCTATGACATTTTTTATCCTTTTCTTCTTTGATAACCTTTGTCTTCATCAAAATTTAACTAGATATAAGATGTATTCCTCATAATACCCCCCTTTTAAATATGACAAAATATTTGAATTTTTGTTTTGATAATGATTGAAAAATCCCCCCTCCTAAGTTGTGTGTCTCCCTATTAATTGGTGAATCTTGCAACGACAAAGTCAAACTTTTGATGTCATTGTTACGGTGCTTGTTTTAATCCATACAAAGATTTGTCAAACTTATGCACCTTTTGTTCATTATCACATAACCTTCTAGCTGCTCCATGTAAATATCCTCATCGAGATCTATATTTAGGAATGTTATGTTGACATCCATTTTAGGAACTGTAAGGTCATGCAAAAAAGTTAACACTCTAATATTCGTTGTGCTTGCTACTAGTGCATATGTGTCAAAATAATAAACACCTTCTTTTGTTTGAAAACCTTTGGTCATTAATACAGAGTTGTTGGTATTTAGTGTACCATCACACTATGATACTTTCTTCTAAACAAGAGCAATCCCTTGAAGTTATTGCTTCCTTATAAGTCATATGATCATCTTCCACTTGAAGAATAATATGAATCTTACAAACAAAATTCTTATTATTTCCTTCCATTAGATAAAAGAAATAAATTGATTATCAACTTTGTTCGGTCCTAGATCCCTAGCCTCTCGGACTCTCTTGTTTATTCTAAGTTCTGGTTGTTTTCAATAATCAATGACGAACTTTCGATTTATGTTTCAACAATCCATGGAGAACCTTCCTCACTAGGTTCTTTGTTTATGGGAATATCGAATTCCATATCCTTCATAATGAGGTTCTCAAAGAATTTCACATCTCGGGATTCAATAGTTACATTAGACTCAAAATTCAATAGTCTATATATTTTACAATTATGTGTATAGCCTACAAATACATATTTGATCCCACTATGATTCAACTTATTCCTTTTAGGATTCGTGTTCTTATAATAAGCTACACATACCACACTCTAAAATAACTTATTTTTGTGCATTGCCTTTTCATTCCTCATATTGAAAAATATCATTTTTTTTCTTCAAAAGAATTTTATTCATTATATGACAGAAGGACTTTGTTACACAACAAATTTTATGTCATTCTTCCATTATCAATAAAATATTTAATAATAATATTTTTACTTTGAAATTACACTTCTATTTGAATATATCTAAAATATTCAATGCATTAAATATTTATAACAATTGACAACCATGATCATAACTTTTTATTTTATAAAAAGATTTAAAACATAAAAGTCATATTAACTAACACTCATTTATTTATATTCTCTTAAAATATATATTTTATTGCATAACTAACATAAGTATAATGAATTATATTTCTTAAATTCATGTTTAACATTCTTCTATGTTATATCCATATAAAAATCACATTAAAAAAATAAACAATGAATCAAAATCATTAATATTTTCAATAATTTTTTTCATAAATATTTGTCAACTTTCAATAATAAAGAAAATGTACAAATTACTTTTAATATCAAGATGATCAAGAAATAATTTTTTCATATTAGCATGTATATATAATATGAAATAAGTAATTTTAAATTTAATAAGTTATTGCACAAACAATAATACAATTTAAATGTGCCTACAACAATATTTTTACCAAATGTTGCATTATTTTGCCTATCATGACATTTTTATCAAATGTTGCATTGTTTGTTCTATAACAATATTTTTATCAAATATTGCACTGTTTAGCCTACAACAACAGTTTTCAAATGCTGTTTTATTTTGCATTCTGCAGTATTTTACTAAGTGTTGTTTATTTTTTAATTCAAAATAGAAACTATCTACTACAACTACAACACTTAAGAAGAGTTGCCTATTTTTGAATTAAAAAATTAACTTTTATTTATATAATTTTTTATTATTTTAAAACACATTTAAAATTATTAATTATTAATAATTTATAACACTTGGATTAATGATGTTGCTAAGAGTAAGAAAATCAACATGATTAATTCAAATTTTAAAATATTGAATAAAGAAGTTTTTGACAATGTTCTTCATAGAAAATGGAGAGGCTTTTCTCCCGTGCAATTTACCTCTCGTAAAATACCAACCACTTATTAAAGAGTGAGGTGCTAATATATTTTTTTTTAAAGAGAGAATAATAGGTTGATGAAATTTTAAAGGTGCTGATCAACAATATTACCTCTCTTAAAGAAATATTTTCACGAGAGACGATAAAACACAACGGATAATTATGCTCTAAGACACTTATTGGTTTCAAGAAGCTAAAGTTAAATGTATAAAGTTTGGAGGCCTTAATCCTAGTTTTTTGTTTTTATTAATCCGCCTTCAAAAAATACTAGATTTTCTTTATTAATTCACCTTTAAAAGAAGAAAAAATAGAATCACAACTTTGCTGTAACAAATGGGTTGGAGATGATTTTTATCTTTCAAAAACTCAAACTCAAATCTTAAAACAATTATCATTCTCCGCCTCAATCTCCATCGAGAATGGAGAATTAAAAACAAAAACATTTATGAAATTCAAAAATAGCGTTAGTACAATTTGGAAGGTATCTTTTAGACGTCCCTAATACACACAAAAACACTTTGTAAGCGAGTCGTCCCCATTTTGTTAAAGGATTGATGGAAGGATGAATTTGAAAGTTAACTTTCAGACTAACCCATTGACATATTTTGAACTCAAGATAGTATGTTTATGTCACATTTCAGTGGAGAATCTGAATGATAAGTTTCAGACTAACCCTCATGACAGGAAGTTTTCATCTTGACAATAAATTTGTTATAAATTTGACATATTTTAATAAATCTTATATTTTAAATCATTTATACAAAATACACATAATTGTTAAAGTAGTGAGGAATTCTTGGAAAAACATCAAGAAGTGTAACATGTTTAGCAAGTTTGACTTTTGGGGCAGCATCAGAAGACACATGTTTTCCAGAAGACGATGTTGGAGACACGTGAACTCGGGAAGACGAAGCTTCTGCATCAAATGAAGTGACACCAACAACTGGACGTCATAGTCTGGCTTGTTTTCTTCGAAATGAAGCATATTGGGTCATTCTACCATGTCTCAAAATTTTTTTGGTTGTAAAGTCTGATAAATCAAAGTATGTCGAAATGATATCAAGGCATGATCACGATTCACATTATCTATTTGTCTTATATGTACAATAAAAAATCAACACCAAATGAAACATATTCAACAACTTCACTGAATCAGGATGTGTCCAAAAGACATCAACAACAACATTTGAGTCTTCCCTATTTCTTGTCCAACACATATATTTCTCTCTATGAATAAGACTCAACAATATTTGCATTTCCGTCAATGAACCTCTATTGCCCGCATTGTATGTAGATCTAGATTTATACACTTGGATAACACTGATGAGGTTTCCCAGATCTTTGTCTTTCAAGGCATAAATAATGTATCGTGGAGCCATGTTATACTTCGTCATGTTATTCACAAGCTGTCTCTCATGAACTTTTAGACGACCAAATATGTCATGGCCATATAAATCATCAGATAGTTTATGATTTATTATTTATGATTGTGAAACTCACACCTAACCATCACCTTCCAACCAATAACACTCGACGCAGATCTCATTCTAAAAGGGTTTTAACTTTCATACTATAAGTGTCCTATGAGGATTTACGGCTTTCAGATTCCTTTTATAATTACCTCCTCTCTCATAATCCAAAATCAATTTATCTTTTCCACCTCGTTGGCCATTTGCAGTATCATAACGAACAGTCATAACTATTATATCATGTTGTTTACCAATATTTTGTATTCAGACTAATACTTCAGATTGAGACTCAAATATCTATCATTTACATCACAGAAATAGTATACTATCACTATTATTCGATTCGCCATGTCTAAGAAAGTTTTGCGCCATTCATCTTAAAAGCCTTGGAGTTTATGTTGTTTTATCTAATTCAATTTCTCTTTCTTTAGAATTACTCTTTGTCCTGGTTTTAGCTTTTCCCACTTTGTTGTTTAGTTAATCTGTTCTTTATCAACAAAAGAAATACCTCAAAGTGTCGCCTAATATTCATGGTTGAATTTGTTTGGGAGCAAATCAATTTTTAACACCAAGAAACTGTATAACTCAATTAAGTAAAATTATATATTCTTTCTATATAGTATAAATCTCGGAATTCATGAACATGTACCATATCAGAATCGGCAAAGAATAGGTTGAAAGAAAAATCCAGGTATAAAAATGAAAGATAACACAAAATTTGTATTGGAGAGTTCCAACTATAAGTCATTGAATAAAGCAAATCAAGGATTATGATCAAAATTGAATCGAAATTAGCACTCAGATACAGGCAGCCTCAACTCAGCAAAGTCCAATCTTTTTCTTTCCACTGAAGTCTCCAAAAAATATAGTGGATTTTGCCCAAGACCAACTACCGCGAACGGCTCTCCACCAGCTCGTCGTCATCATCTGTTCCAAAATATCGATCCCCAAATTCGCCCATCCCAGGAATGACACTGAAGTCTTCATTTAAACAAATGTCAATCTCGGATGTCACAATTTTTATTCTTGGAAATCTTTTGCAGACCATATGCAGACCTTGAGGTGCCTGGCAAGACGAGAGAGAACATGTAAATCATTGAATACAAGAAGAAAAAAAAAGAGAAAATATCAAAAAAAAATGCAAGATATTCAAATTAACTAAAGATATCAATAACTTACTGATATGAGGTTGAGAAATATAATGTTGGACTCTGGAACACCCTTTCTTAATATTAAAGAAATTGCCTGAACAGCAGAATTACCTAAAGATGAAGATATTCTAAAGTTAATCAAAACTAAAATCAACAAATTATATGTCAAACTTAAATCACAGGTATTATTGCTGACTGCTGCATAACTAAAAATTGGAGTAGATTACTTATGCTTCATGTGCATTTTTACACCTTAGACCAGCTTTAAATTAAACATACATTACAAGAATGACACACCTGTGCCTAAAATAGGATCCAACAGTAACACATGCCTATCTGAGATATCATTTGGCAGCTTTTCATATACTAGCTGCTCAATAATCAAGGAATGAGTTAGACAATGTGAAATGAAACAAACGGAAATATATACTTAATTCTCCGGTATATAGGTGGACAACAAACCTGCTGACCGTTGTCACCTTCTCTATGAATAAGAATTTTACCAATCTTGATACCTTTACAGCATGCTCGCAAAGCATTCTCCATGCTTTCCCCACTGAAATTAGATCATAACATTAAATTTAAGAACAGAGTTTTTTTTCTCAGAAATAAATTTTAGAAGAAAAACTGTAGTAATCTTAGCTTCACATCAAATTGAGTAGAACGGAAATAAGAACTAGCCTTTTAAAACATAGTGGGGGAATAAATCTAATTTCAAGGAAAACATTCTTATTTCCAAACCCATATTGAAAAAAGATCATCCATTTGTTTGTGGAATTGTTTGAGGATTATGAAGGTTTTCTAGACAATATTTTATCATTCAGATAAGTTTGTTTTGGAATAGACAGAATACCTCCTGATAATGGAGACACCACACAACCTCTTACAAAAATCCACACCACTGTATACAGACCCTGCATTGAAGGACAAAAATCAGCTATTACCATAACACGGTTGTGATATGAAGCAAACAAATTCTATCCCGTAAATATCCGAACAAGTATGTCAGCTATACAGAGACGGACAGGATTTTTTTCCAGTGTGGCAGTTGCTGCAATTAACCTCCTACCAACAATCTAACAAGCACAACATGACAAACAATGAATTCCCATTCTATCAGCAAGTATCTCTATGACATGAAAGTCAGAATGCAGAAGTAGTTTACAGCCCTTCCATGATGTCCTATATAGAGATAAATCAATTCTAAAAGAAGACCAAGAACATGTAGTTCACATTTCACTCAAGACAAAGAAACCAGAGATGGTGCCCTTGAACGCTTAGGAACTACTACAAAAAGCAGTGGAAATCAGCGTTGGGCGTGAGGGGGACTTACCAGTAGGAGTGATTACTTGCTTTTCTGTGAATGGAAGATGTCCTAGGCCATGTTCTACAACCTGGCAAAGTGAGGGAACTGTTGTGATAAAGAAAATCCCATTCCCATGCCACCTCAAAAACTAAAAGTAACAAATGAACCATTGCACCCTATGTACATACCAAACGAATCAAACGGTCAGCATAAAATACAAAGTCATGTTTCTTTGTCTGAGAATCGCGTATCAGGGTGTGCATGCCCCTTATCTGCAAAGCAAGAATTACCGTGATGATTCAATTTTGGTGGAAAATTTAACATATCTCGCTGGACGGGAAAAGATAGAATAGGATTACTGAATGTCAATAAACAGTAAGAAAGAGGCACCTGAAAAGTAGACTGAATGACATATAAATTAGGATATATTTTACAGAGGTCATGCTGACCAAGCTTTGTGCGAATATGCTGCACAATCAAATCAATGGCTACATGATTATCTCCTCCACGGGGTATAATGATATCAGCATACTTCTTTGTAGGAAGGATAAAGTCATCAAAAGCCGGCTTCACAAATTTTGAATACTGCATCAAATATGTTAAACATCAGCAACTAGAATATGCATGGTGAGAAGAGTATATATAGGTTTGATCACCATCATCATCAATCCCAACTCCATAAAAACTAAACAATGACACGCTTCCTAATCAAGGTACTTGAAAATAATAACATAAGAAATGTGACGGGGGGCTGGAAGTTGCTACCTGGTCAAGCACTGCTTCAATATTACGTGCATTATCGGCAGTATCACGCTTAATCCTTCTTGACAGACGAAGATCAGCATCTGCACTGAACATTTAACGACGTAAAGTGACAGCTTAACTATGACTAAAACCCATGAAATGCACTTGTAAAATAGCTGTAAAGTAGACATAGGTAACTAGTGAGAAAATAGGAAGTAGGGAAGGGGGGGAAGATATAGCATCACTAGCCCCTGCATAAGGCATTTGTTTAGATAATGCGAATAGTATGAATTTTAGTATGTCATAATGTAAACCATGGAAGGAAAGAGCAATGTGATTTTAAGGAAAACAAATATGGCAACAAATCATATACTATATTAATTAAGAAATGTCACAAAAAACTACAACAGAAATAGATATACTAGTTAGAATGGAACAAAAATGATAAGGGACCTGTGTCAACAAATATCTTCATATTCATCAAGGCCCTGACACGTGGATCATGGAAAACAAGGATGCCTTCCAAAATTATAACATCTGCAGGGTTTACCTGCAAAACACGTTAAAACAGCATAAATTGGAAGCATGTGCTGCATGATTTGGAAATCATTAATACACTAAATTATTCTAATTCAAAATACGAAATTATCATAAATACCCTTCTTGCAGGAAACACATTGTTCTTGTAACCCTTAAAATCATACTTTGGAACATCTACTGCTTGGCTATGCTTCAATTTGTCCATGACAGTTACCAATCTCTCCGTATCAAAAGCATCTGAAGATATCAACAAAACGCGTTAGGAACAATGCAAGGAGCAGCCATAGAAGTCAAGAACCACCATTCACACGCGCACTACGAAAATTCAGAGGTCATTTCAATATAATTCTGCTACCTTATCAAATTTCAGGTGAATTTCATTTACTACAGCGCTACTAATGTTTCTGATATGTAAAATATGTAGTAGTTTTATTAGCTGTATTAATCTATTAACTAAATACAAGAAATTCAAGGTTCGGTACTGAACTTAGTTCACGCTTTCATATGCTCGACACAAATCACATATTCTGACATGTAAAATATGCACTAGTTTTATCAACTGTATTAATAATCTATTAACTAAATACAAGAATATTCAAGGTTTGGTACTTCATTAGATCAATACTTAATTTCAAGTCTCTGACTGCTAATTCTGAGGTCAGTTATGTTTCAATAAATATTTCTGAGTCTATACTTTCCCTTGATATTCCTAAAGAATTCAGAGAGTAAGAAAGATGCTGTTAACACTCGTAAAATGTGGTGAAGGAGAATTGTAGGACATGAGGGAAAAGATAAAAATGAACTACAAACCTCCTAAAAAACCAACCTGATTCAAGAAAACCACCCCAATGAAGTAGATACATACTTCATAGAATATGATAAAATATTTTAATATCAAGAGAAAGTCACTTATAATGAGAAACTGATGAGTACAATTGAACTGACCAGGATGATCAAAGTTGTAGTCTTGTACCCTTTTAAGTTCCTCCTCAGTCAAGTTATGATAAAAGGAATCCTGTAGTGAATTGAATGGTTAATTTATTGTGCTCAATGATGTATCACCATGAATACATCAAGACACATCAACACAAATTTTGGAATGCATCCCCTCAAAAATGCAAAAAGAGACATAAGTAAAAAAACGAACAGTATAGGTAAATATTTGAAAGCGAAAATAACACGCCACTAAAAGCATAATTTAAGTGATAGAATACATGCAAAGAAATTTTTACTAACATCACCGAAATAGTGGTTTGTCATATTTTAGATCCAAATGAATGGTCTCTTTTGGTAAGAAATTAGTTGACATTTTATGGGAAAACTTGAGTGAAATATGTAAATGTTCGTGATAAAAGTGGAGATGATGATAACAGAAGACTAAATCTGATTGGGCAAAGTAAAAGTGATTGAAGTATTTTGGTGTTATAAATGGTAGCTAACAGAGTATCAATATTCAAACTCAAATATAGTACAAAAGAAAGCTGATAAAATCATTCCAATAGAATCTTCCAATTTCATAAAGAAAATACAACGAAACAAAAACAAAGGGGATTCAGATAAAGGCGGCAGAACAAGAATGCCTGTAGAGCTTAAAGCATTAGAAGTTAGATAGAACTAACTGTTAGTTGTTTGCCTTTAGTATCTTTTCAGCCACTCTCACTAATAAAAAAATCACTACATGTTTTCAATTTGACTACTGATAATTGTATATAGAAAGAATGCATTACCTGATTAACAAGTACAACCCGCTGATCATGAAGCTGCTGAATGATCATATCACAAACAGCTGTCTTGCCAGATGCTGACCCCCCCGCAACACCTGCAATGTGCACAAACAAAAAAGTAGATAAAAATGAATTAGAATCATAGCAATAGGTTTAAAATGTTCACACTCAATTCTGCATCAAACATTTTTTTGAGAAAAAACTTCCATACATAATTGCTTCCATTCAAATTCGATTTCTACCAAAACAACAATATGCACAAACAAAAAAGTAGATGAAAATGAATTAGAATCACAGCTATAGGTTTAAAAAGTTCACACTAAATTTCGCATTTTAGACAGGAAAAAACATCACAAACATTGTTTCATTTCAAATTTGATTTCAACCAAAAGAACTTTAAAAAATCAAGTTCCTTCCAAACCATATTTCACAAACTCACATCAAAATACAACATAAGGCAACCTATAGAGCACCCAATAATACAACCAACAAGACAAAACAAATCGCGCTAAGTGAGTTCCAGAACAACACAAACAAAGAAACTGAAACTAAATACTGTATTCTGCAACTCCTCTGTTACACACAAAAAAAATACAAACCTATGAGAAAAGGTTGTTTATACTCGTCAATGGCAGAAGTAGTTGGTTGCTCTGTACCACCTTTTCTTTGCTCTAAACCATCCATATGGAATCCAGAATAATGAACCTCAGAGGAACAGTCCATCAAATCTTCAACCGACTTAGTATTCATATCCAAAAAACCTAAAAAAATATTCAAATTCAATCCATAAATCAATCAATAGATCAAAAAATAAACAAAACAGTATTAGCCTCAAAATCTTGACAATGTAACTAATTAGATCAAACAAGAAACAAAGAAATAATAAACTCATAGCAACTTCAAATTAAATTCCGCCATTAAAGAATGGTTAATCGAGATCAAGTAAAGTATGATAAATTGAATCCGAAACTGGTTGAAACGACGTCGTCATTGTATGAAAAACGAACGAAACAGTGACGATAACGAGATCCAATTATGAAATGAAAAACGAACCTGATGATGAAGTGGGAGAATGTGAATGCGTCGCAATGAGGATGAAGAAAAAGGGAATGATTGAAATAGGAGCGGAGAAGAGAAATATAAAAAGGGAAAACGAATTACTGTGAGAATACGGTTACTTGTTTTTACACTTTATTGAAGGAGGGGTTTATGCAGTGAATTACTCGGTGAAATCATGAAATTCATTCATTAATAAATGTGAAATTGAAATTTAGAAGATAGAGGGAGATTTTTCATTTGGCAGTATTCCTTTGATTGTGATTGTTCTTTCCTAATTTTTATTTTTGACGTTAATGTCTCTCCTAACCTTTTTCTCATTAATTCTTCAACTTTTTTCCTTTTTTTAGATTCAATTCTTTAATTTTTATACGTACAAAGACGCACATTTTCGTTAATTTCACGATGACATTGTATATCGTGTATTAAGTGAAATCATAAAAATATAAAAATATCCTAAAATTAATTTTATGCAATAAAGAAATAAAGAAAAAATATATATACCCACACATTCAATTTAAAATAAAATAATTTTACACTTGTCCAAGTGACTATACTTAAGAATGAGGGTGATTTTGTTGAACTATACTTATAGTAAGTTAGTCGTTAGTCTCTCAACGGAATGCGCATGTAATAGGAGGTGGAATTATTGATTGTGATTCTTGTTTGGTAAGTCAGCGTCAAGGTGTCCCTCGTTCAATTATAGTAATCTATTAACCAATCATAATGCGAATGTGATCTCATTTATTTAATGCAATCAATGATGGTTTATTTTTAGAAATTTCAAACGATAGTGGCACATGTAGGTAGCGTGCATAGTTTTGCAAAATCTCGAGGGATTTGGAGTTCTCCTATAAGAAGGAATTTGTTATTCCTCTTTGACTTTCTGCAACTTTGCTCAAGCCATGTTTTTGGATCTTTTAGAGCGGTCTCCAACCTTTTCACATGTATGAGATTATTTCCCTTCTTTAATTCCGCATGTTGGATCCTAGGGGATTTGTATGGTGGAACGCCCCTTAAATATAGGATTACTGGGTATATAGTTCTTTTCCGATGATTGTGATGGTGGTGGTAACTTGTTTTTGTTCTATTATTTTCTCAGGAATAAAATGTCATCCTCCTCTGTCGTTTCCAAGGGCGCGGGTGACTTTATCTCCATTTTCTCTTCTGAGGAATAGATTTGTGTCTTCTTGGCGGGAGTGAGTGTCTCTTCCAGGGGATGATGATCGGGTTATTCTAGAGAGTTGTTTACCCTCAGAGAGGGTGACCCTATCGATTTACTCCTTCCCCCTCGTCGTACTTCTATTTTTATCCCCCCCCCCCTCATCCCCCTTTATTAAAGACATGAGGGTTATTTTTCCTCTATCTGCTCTCTATATAGAGATCCTTAGGGTATTTAACGTTGCCCCTTCTCAATTGTTTCCGAACAGCCAGGGTTACATTATGGCTTTCGAGATAGTTTGCGAGAAGCTGGACATCAACCCTATTATTGGGGTCTTCTTCTCTTTCTTCGTTACCAAACCGGAGAAAGGAAGTTGGGTAACACTACGCCAAAAGAGGGAAAAAAGGGCGCTTTTTTTGGCCTATAACAGCGCTTTAAAGCGCCCTCTAATCTGGCGCTGGCATAGGTAAAGACAGCGCTTTTTTCCTGGTGAAAGCGCTGTCTAAAGTGGCTCTTTAAGCCCTTTAAGGTCCACTTTAGAGGGCGCTTTTTAAAGAAAGCGCCCTCTAAAGTGGAAACATTTAAGGGTTTAGAGGGCGCTTTTACTGGAAAGCGCCCTCTAAAGTGGAAACTTTTAAGGGTTTAGAGGGCGCTTTTACTGGAAAGCGCCCTCTAAAGTGGAAATTTAAAGGGTTTAAAGGGCGCTTATTTTGGGAAGCGTCCTCTAAAGTGGGTGGTTATTTAAATTTTTTTTTAAAAAGCGCTATATTTTTTTATTTATTTTAGACAACCTGTATATTGAAGCAGTACACCCAAAACTGTATAATTTGAAGCCCTTTTTCACACATTGCATTCAACAAGCCTTATATACAACAATCCATACATATACAACAATCCACTGATATATAATTGTTTAACTTCTAAAGATTCTAAATATACAACCAATTCATAACTTAAAAAGAAATAAAACTAAGTAGCAAAAGCATCTCTGAGATGTATGTTTTTTTTGCTAGCAGCAGTCTTCTTAGCAACAACCTCTTTTTGTTTAATATCAATAGCATGAACCTAAAATATCATAAAATTAGTTAGGTGATGTATAAGATCAAGAATTAACATTTTCTATGCATAAATATCATATAATTGTGTTTATACCTTTTTTTTTTGATGCAACTGACTCGATTTGCTGCGTAATCCCCTTATATTTTTGGTCTCTTATCTTTTGAAGATAGAATTGATATTTGTTTAGATGGACATGTTCCATTGTCGTAGAAGGATACTTTCAAATATCCAGCATCATCATCTACGCGAATGAGGCTTGACGACAATGGAACATCTCCATCTAAACAAATATCAATTGATACTTTCGAGTATCCCTTGCCCCTTGCACGAATGATTGACTTCATAATAGCCATTTTACCTGTAATAAAGAAAACAATTAAAATCAGATGACAAATGTAAAAACAATTAAAATCATAAAAGTCATTTTACCTGTAATAAAGAAAACAATTAAAATCATTTGACCTGTACCTTTTTCACTAAGTTCTCTTTCTTTTCTTGGTTGGAATATGTTCTACATGTCTCTTAACAACACGGACGGTTGGATTGATCCAAATACCCTCATTATGATCATTTCTAATATATGAATCATTTGATATAATATTCTCATCTTGATCATTTCTGGTAAACGATTCAATCTCAACATCAATATCACCTTGATCTCCAGTGTTTTCATCAATTACTTTGTTGGAAAAAAGAACTATAGACCATTTCGTACTTTTCGGATCATTGACATAGAACACTTGTCTAGCTTGAGAGGCTAGAATAAAAGACTCATCTTTGTATCCCACCCTATTAAGATCCACTTGCAAAAATCCTGACTTATCCATTCGAATGCCGTTATTATTTTCAACCCACTTGCAACGAAATATAGGAATCTGAAACTTCTCATAATCAAACACCCAAATGCGCTCGATAACACCAAAATACGACAGATTTGCAAATTTGGGGTTTAAGTCCTTCACACTTGATATGTGCATTGCTTCAGCTACCACGGTGACACCACTATTCCGCATAGTACTTTTATCATCTTGTTCTTTGGTATAAAATGTGTATCCATTAATCGCGTATGCGCTATAAGAAAAAACATGGAAACTTGGACCATATGCTAAGCATCTCAACCTTTCTGTTATTGAAGCGGGATCTGAATAATACTTTGAATAAATATGATCCTTAAACCAAGGTATAAAACATCGATTGTGCTCTCGTACTATCCAATTTTCATTTCTATTGGGATTTAAACCTCGGAGAACATCCTTGTGAATTTCAACATACGGCTCAACCTCATTCTCATTGTGCAGAACATACAAATGCACTTGATCCCGTTCGACCCTTGATACTGCCACGATTTTATTTCCAATTAGATTTTTTCCTTCTTTCTTTTCGACAAGCTGAGACTTGGGGAGTCCGATTGACTGAACATTAGACAAATATTCAGTACAAAACTCAATCGCTTCTTCAACAATGTATCTTTCAACCATACAACCTTCTGGTCGACTTCGGTTCTTCACGTACCCTTTTAATATTTTCATATAACGTTCAACAGGGTACATCCATCTCATATAAGCTGGTCCACACAATTGTGTCTCTTTCACAAGATGAACAACTAGATGTACCATTATGTCAAAAAATGATGGAGGAAA
The DNA here is from genome assembly GCF_024323335.1 of Lathyrus oleraceus. NCBI lineage: Eukaryota > Viridiplantae > Streptophyta > Magnoliopsida > Fabales > Fabaceae > Lathyrus > Lathyrus oleraceus. The sequence goes on from NC_066580.1 coordinate 5,606,138, forward strand.
AAACATTTCAAGCTCACACAAAGTAATAACGATTTCTTTTTGCAACATTGGTAAGATCGCAGGATTGATCACCTTACTGCAAATTGACTTGAAGAAAGAACACAACTTAGTTATAGAGCTTCTTACTTTTTCTGGAAGAATAGAACGTATACCTATTGGGAGAAAATGTTCCATTATAACATGGCAATCATGGGTCTTTAAACTCTTTAACTTGAGGTCTTTCATAGACACAAGTCTTCTAATATCTGAAGAGTACCCTTCTGGAACTTTAACTTCACTTAGAAACTTACACAATGTTTTTTTCTCCTTTCTAGATAGAGTATAAGCAGCAGGAGGTAGATATGTTCGTTTTCCTTTCTTCAAGGGTCCTAATTCAGTTCTTATTCCCATCGCTATCAAGTCCTTTCTTGCCTTAAGGCCATCCTTAGACTTTCCTTGTATATTGAGTAACGTGCCAATAACACTTTCAAATACATTTTTTTCAATATGCATAACATCAAGAAAATGTCTCACATACAAGGACTTCCAATACGGCAATTCAAAAAATACTGACCTCTTCTTCCACCCACTTTTGACAAGTGTGTGGGCAAAAGGCTTGCCAAACTGAGTATCCAAATCTTTCACCTTTTCAAAAATTTGATCACCCGTCAATATAGGTGGAGCTCTGCCTTGTTCTGTCTCTCCATTGAACGCCTTTCTCCATCCACGGTAGTGATGATTTGAATTTAAGAATCTCTGATGACCGAGAAAGACATTCTTCTGACCAAACTCCAAGCGCTTCCAATCTGTTTTATCTTCACAAATAGGACACGCACATTGACCTTTTATGCTATACCCTGATAGATTTTCGTATGCTGGAAAATCATTAATTGTGCCAAACAACATCGCCCTCAAGTTGAAACTTTCTTTCCTATATCCATCATAAACCTCCACACCGGTCTCCCACAAAATCTTTAAATCTTCGATTAAGGGCTTCAAGTACACGTCTATGTCATTCCCTGGTTGTTTAGGTCCAGAAATCAACATAGACAACATCATGTACTTACGCTTCATACATAGCCATGGAGGTAGGTTATAAATCATAATAATCACAGGCCATGTACTGTGTGAGATACTCTGGATACCGTGTGGGTTCATTCCATCAGTAGATAATGCCAAGCGAAGGTTTCTTGATTCTTCTCCAAATTCAGGATAATCATTATCAATTTTCAACCACTGTGGTGAATCTGCCGGATGTCGATACTTTCCATCTATAATTCTTTCATCTGCATGCCAGGTCAAGTGTCTTGAATCGGTTTCACTATGAAACATGCGTCTAAATCTCGGAATAACAGGAAAATACCACAAGACTTTTGCTGGAGACAACTTGTTCTTATATCGCGAGACACCGCATTTAGGACACTCATTTAACGATGCATACTCATTTCGAAACAAAACGCAATCGTTTGGACATGCATGTATCTTATCATAGCTCATGCCAATAGAGCACAACATCTTTTTGGTCTCATATGTTCGATTGGGAAGAACATTATCCTCAGGAAGCATATCTTTCAAAAGGGCTAATAACTCTGTGAAACTTTTATCCGACCATCCATTGCCCGCCTTTAAGTTGTACAACTTTAATACCGCAGACAATCTTGTGAATTTAGTGCAACCATCATACAAAGGTTTCTCTGCATCACTTACCAACCTCTCAAACATTTCGGGACAATCCTTAAGATCTCCTTCAAGTGCTTCTGCAATCTCTTCAACTCGATCACAATCGTATGTATCTGCGCCACTATAGTTTGAGGCATAGGTCGTACTATCCCCCGGTTCAACATTCTCGTTACTTTTCTCACCATGCAAATTCCAACATGTATAACTTCGATCAATTCCATGCCTCATTAGATGCGATGTCAACTGAACTGCGTCAACCCGTTTCCCATAACAACAACCCAAGCAAGGACATATCATTCTACTGGGGTCTTCGGCATGCGCAACGGCAAACTTAACGAATTCTGATACCCCATTCTCGTACTCTCGACAATCGATTGGAAGACATCCATGTATTATCCATTACTAATTAGAATAAACAAAAAACAATTTCAGAAGAGTTCAAACACATTCGGACCTAGGTTTCTAATGATACTGGTGTTGACACAAAATCATATGTTCATAGGTCGTATAACCCTAACTACTGGGTAATGTAGTCCCATTGCATGCGCTATCATGGTCACTAAAAACCAACCGTCAATTTCCTAATAAACCCAAACTATTTAAATGACTATGAATATTGAAACTTTACAGGTCGAAACAAACGTAGCATAGACAACAATAACATAAAACTGAAATTGGGCAAAGCTAAAACAAAGCAATAGTGCAAGTAATAATGTATGCATCGTGTACCTTTGATTGGTAGAAGGAGGAAATGCGCAGTAATAATGTAGATCTAACAGAGGTAGAAGGAAAACGCCTTAGAACCCTAACGTGAAAAAGAACGAAAATAACAGATAGTGAAATAACAAAGCGCGCAGTATGTTATAATTTTAATGTTTACTAAAGGGGACATTAGAGGGCGCTTGTGGAAAAAAAGCGCCCTCTAAAGGGGGCCTAAGAGGGCGCTTATGGAAGCGCTCTCTAAGGCTTTCCAGAAGCGCTTTATAAGCTGGAAATGCACATGGACTTATAACAGCGCTTTATTAAAAGCGCCCTCTAAGGGTAACCTCAGAGGGCGCTTTCTAAAAAGCGCCATGTATTGTTGTCCCTCTATCTCCTCCTTATTTTTTCGTTTCACCTTAGAGGGCGCTTGTGGAAAAAAAGCGCCCTCTAAAGGGGGCCTAAGAGGGCGCTTATGGAAGCGCTCTCTAAGGCTTTCCAGAAGCGCTTTATAAGCTGGAAATGCACATGGACTTATAACAGCGCTTTAGTAAAAGCGCCCTCTAAGGATAACCTTAGAGGGCGCTTTCTAAAAAGCGCCATGTATTGTTGTCCCTCTATCTCCTCCTTATTTTTTCGCTTCACCTTAGAGGACGCTTTATTACAAAAGCGCCCTCTAAAGTGCGCTGTCTATTGCTCCTTATTTTTCGCTTCACTTTAGAGAGCGCTTTTGTAATAAAGCGCCCTCTAAGGTGCGCTGTCTATTCCAGTTTTTGGCGTAGTGTAACTTTGAGAAACCTACAAGCCCAATGTCTTTTTACCCCTCACTTTAACAACTATAAATATTGGAAAGATAAGTTTGTTCGGGTGAGGGGCCGAGAGGATTCCCTTGGTACAATGCTTTTGTCAGAATATGACATTCAATAAAGTATATATTTGAGAAACCAACTCTCATCGGCAGAATCGCCTGTTGGCAAATGCTTTTGTCAGAATATGACATTCAATATGTCAACCAAAAGGTCATCAAGGGCAGTGTGTTGGCATATCATCTTGTCTGCCAACCAGTCGATGATTACCAGCCTTTAAAATTTGATTTCCCATATGAGGATATCATGACCATGAACGATGAAAAGATCATTGGTGACAATGAATGACCCAAACCAAGGGAGTGATGGACTCTTATGTTCGACGATGCTTATAATGCAATGGATCATGGTATTAGGTAAGTGTTTTTGTCTCCCAAGAACTATCATTTGCCTTTCACTACTAAACTCTTCTTTGATTGTACTAACAACGTTGCTAAGTATGAAGCTTGCATATTGGGATTGGAAGCGGCCATTGACTTGAGGATCGAAATACTTGAAGTATACAAAGACTCTACTATGGTAATACACCAGATAAGGTTATTGGGAAACAAGACATTCAAACTTAATTCCATACCGGAATTTCCTGTTGGAATTACTACCCAAGTTTGAAGAAACCACCTTTTCCAATATTCTTCGAGAGGAAAATAATATGGCAGATGCTCTGGTAATGTTGGCATCCATGTACAAGCTAATTTGGCCCAATCATCAGCCTTCTATTATAATTAGGCATTTCTATGAACCTGCACATTATTTGGAAACAACATAAGAATCATATGACAAATCCTAGTTCTATGACATCAAGCGTTATCTTGAGAAGCGAGAATATCTAGTGAATGCTTCAAGCCTAGACAAGAGAACTCTGAGGAGGTTATAATCAAAGTTCTTTCTGAATGGAGATGTGTTATACAAAAGAAATTATGACATGGTCTTGCTCAGATGCATGGATAGATACGAAGCAGGCATGCTCATGAAGGAAATCCATGAAGGATCCTTTGGCACTCTTGCAAACGAACATGTGATGGCCAAGAAAATATTGAAAGTATGCTATTATTGATTAAACATGGAAATTGGTTATTACCATTACGCCAGGACGTGCCACAAAAGCCAAATTTACGTTGATAATGTGCATGTGTCACCTACTCCTCTAACGTCTTGACAGTGTCATGGCCATTCTCCATGTAGGGATTAAAGATGATTGGGCTTATTGAACCAAAGACTTCGAATGGACACATGTTTATATTGGTTGCCATATACTACTTCACCAAGTGGGTTGAAGTTGCGTCTTACTCTAAATGACATTCCAAACAACTTTCATGTTGAGACCTAGAGCTATTTTTTCTTGAAAAATCATTTCCTATGTTGAAACATTATAGGTCATTTTGTCTAAACCCTAATTTGAAGGTCAACTTCCCAAGGCCATAACTTGCTCAATTTTTATGATATGAAAGATTTACAAGTTGCAAAATCAAATTAAATGTGTCTACTTCAACTTTGATGTTTGGAGTGGAAGCTAATTCAACTTTTTTGAGCATGTGATATGAGGCTACATTATAGGTCACTTTTGACCTATACCATTGATCAAATGATTTTTCCAAACTTCAAAAATGCATAACTCTATCATTTCAAATCCAAATGACATGACATTGGTGGCCATTTTGAAGGTATTTCAGAGAGCTACAACTTTGACGAAGACACTTTTCTCATTTGAAGCTCCCATAAAACGTTAAGCAAGGTGGAATATTGAGACATATGGCTTGACACTTAGAATTTTTTGATATGTCAAATTTTTCCAAACTTCCACTTCAAATTTCTCCAAGTTCCAAGATCCAAATGAAAAAGTGTTCAACATCAAACTTGTTCCTCTTGATCTCACCTTTACAAAGAGCTTAAACTCATTCATTTTGGACTTAAAATACATAGGTTGCGCATGGCTTCAATAGGATGATATCATTTGGCATGGATCAATCTTCAAACAACAATGCACATGTGCCTTGAAATCTAAGCTAACTTCAAACCATCTGATATGCAATTTTGGACCTTCAGCTATCATTTCATGCGCCTATGCGCGCCCGTGCAGCATTGCATCATCATTTTCCAATTTTGGAAAGTGGAAGTGAGTGTGCAAATATCAACCAATTCAGCTATAAATAGAGCTTCAATTGCTCAGAAATTCAAACACGCGCCAGCTTTGATCCCTCATTGAAAACCCTTCACTCTCATAGGATAAACCTGATAAATTCGTTTGAATTTGAGCTTGAATCTCCACTATTTTGGAATTCAATTATCGAGGAATCCATTGCTTCTAAACCTTCTCATTCTCTTCCTGCAAGCAGTTGAAGTGAGTCCAAGCACAAGCCAGATCAAGATCCATCGTGTTCAAACCTCCATTGAAGGTAATTTGCAGAAATTTAAAACTCTTCGATTCTCTTAAATTCTTGCTCAATTCCATTGATTCTTTGGTTGTGTGAAGTTCTACCAATGTAGGCAAGAAGATTGAGTTGCTTTGAGGTCAAATCGAAGCAACTCAGTTCATGTACCTCAAATTTCAATTCCATATATCTCTTAATATATTTGGAATTGGAGTAATTGGAGGTCAGATTCGAGCTCATTGCTATTTTCTCTTTAAGATCATATCCTTGTTTCTTTTTTTGGTGATGGTTTATGTTGACCATTCCGGTGAGTGCCACCGGAGAAGATGACCGGAGCTCTGGCTCCGGCGATGACTTGGCCAACCTCTGAACCACAGGATCCTCCTCTCATGTTCTAATCTTGAGCGTTGATGTTGATTACCATTTGTGTCACGCGGTTGACTCAGGTTCATGTGGAGCACGCGTTTTGGATCATCGAATCTGCCACCTCAATTAATGAGGGAGATCTGATGGTCCACGTGATTTATAATTTCTGAAATTTTATTTTAATTGCATTTTCTTCAATAATTCATATTAAATTTAATATTGATCCAAAAAATATGGGACTTTCACAAAACAAAAAAATCAAATATTTTTCTCTTCATATTCTGAATTAAAGTTATTTTTTGGATCATTATTAATATTTTTCATGAATTAATTGATTTTGCATTTGTTTTTAATTGCTTAAAAATATTTTTAAATGTCCAAAAATTATGAAATTTTTTCTCCAAGGTCCTTTGACCTTGTTTGACCTATGATAAATCTCATGGCCATTTCTTTGGTGTTTTGATGAGATTTTAGGATTTGGACAAAATATATTTGAATTAAATGCACTATTTTATTATTTTTAATTGAATAAATGCCAATTAAATTTTGTTGACCATTTGTATTGACTTATTGAGTTTGCTTGTTTGTTGTTAGGCCTTGGTCAAGGTTGATTTGACTTTGTGAAGTTAATATCATTGGATTTAGGGTATTGATGGAATGTACATTCCATCTCCCAAATTGAATGAATGATATTAACTTGGTAAAAGTCCTCCTTTGACCAATTTGTGATCTCATTCACCCCCCCCCCCCCCTCTTCATCTAATTCCCCTTCTTCATCCATTCATTTTCATTTGGCCAATGACATCTCAAAGTCCTAATGCTAGTTGATTGAAAAATTGACATGAGTATGGATGAGATTAGGCCACACCTTTTGCATATTTTTGTGTGTGGTATGTTCCATGAGCATAGTTCATAATACTATGTCTCCAACATGCATTAACACCAAAAGTCTATTGCCTGGCCTCAAATAGTTGTGACTTCTACATAAGTCCAATTACGATTGCTTAACATAGTGCTAAATTTTTGACACAAAAGGCATAAGCATTCTAGTTAGTGAGATTGTAAGTTTCCCCTCTTTCATGGTATTATGTGGAAACTTGGCCTTCTTTCCTTCCTTTGGAAGATGTTTTGGTTCAAGGATCCATGCTTGTGATAAGTGGGTTGAGTGTTCTCCAAAGAATGTCTTGAAAAGCAAAACAAAACTAACCTTTAACCTACTAACTATTAACTTTTAATTTCAAGCTTTTACTTTAATGCAATTTACTTTTTGCACTTTATTTCATTTGACATTGTACATATCATTCTAATTGTTTATGTTAATGCAATTTTCACTTTGTCCATTTGGACCATATGGTGTGATATATTTTGTTTGTATATACTTTGTTTGTTTATGTGGTCTTTGACCATTAATGTACATAATAATCATAAAAACCATAAAAAAAACTTTTGAGTGGACTGTTGGCTTGATCTTGAGCAAATGGACTTAGAATCTAGATAACCTCCCTAAGCTAAAGGACTTGGACAATGCCAATTTGTGAAGAACCAAGTGTGTACAATTTGAACTTCATCTGATACATCTTTGAAGACCTCTCTAGGATTCATCTGCAACATGATCATTATGAAGTTGTTATTTTGAACCTGTGACTTGTGGAATTCATCTGTTGCATGGGCTATTTCTGAAGGAGATCATGGAATGGATAAGCTTGGATGAGGCCATCTTTATTTGATGCCTTTGCTCTTCAAGATAATATAATTGTGCATTTGTGTGTTGCTTGATTCTAAAAGTCCAATGGAATTTTGGGTTTCTATTGACATTTTTGTCTATTGGATTGCTGCCCATTTGGTAAGATCTTTTCAACTCTAAACTCTTAAATTTTGTGCATAGGGTAGTCTCTTCATCTTCTCCCCATTTCTTTAATTTCAAAATCTCTCCCTCCATTTTCAAAACCTTCTTTGTGTGAACTATTTTTGTTCTAAACTTTGACCATTTTTTTTGCAAAAGATAGAAACTTTGGCCTTATGCCATTACATTTTCAAACTTATCTTCTTAAATCAAACTTGTGAATAAATTTAACTATACTTGACCTAAACTTTCAAAAAGCCAAAAAGAACTAACTCATTCAAACCATTTTAGGCCTTTGTGCCTTTCAAACTTAAATTTTGTTAAAATCAACACACTCATTTTGAAATTTGTAGCACGAACTACGAGGTTTTGATCCCTCATTTTTATGTTGGTACGTAGGCACAAGACCGGAGGTCTTGTCAAATACAAAAATATAATTAATGAATTCTTTCCTCATCCCCCCATTCTATTTGTTTGTAAACATCACTTTGTACAAAATACATATGCACACAAAAAGGGCTCCCTAGGAGTACCTAGGACACTTTGGGTGCTAACACCTTCCCTCTGTGTAACCAACCCCCTTACCTGTGATCTCTGATTTTTATTAGTTTTTATTTGAAAACTTCTTACCTTTTGGGTTTTGTTCGTACTTTTTCCCTTTTCCTTTGGAAACAATAAAAGCGCGATGGCGACTCTTGTTAATTGATCTCTAGCTTGTCAATAGGTTGATGATCATGAATTTCCTGCTACAGAAATTAAGTGGCGACTCTGCTGGGGAGTAGTGTTTAGTGGGTTTAGCCTACTTTTTATGTGAATATATTTGTATATATGTGATGTTTGTATATATGTATGTGTGATATAATCTGCTTGTTGTGCTTGGTGATCTCTGAGTGGTGAGATAAGTTCTAACATGAACTTGAGTGCAATTAATATAGGAGAATGGTATAGTCATGTTCGACTTGTGTGGAATAGTCCTTAACAAGTTGGCTTGAGATCCATCTGCTTAGTGGAGACTCTTTTGGATTTGGAAATGTCACACAAGTATTTGTGGTTAGGCATTACTATTTCTAATTGGGTCTGAGAAGCTGGGGACCTTAGAACATTTAACCCATCTTGGCCTATTTACGCGATACTACACTCAGACGAGTTTCTCTTGAGAATATTATGGGTCAATGAGTCAGTCATCTTAACCTGTAATATCCGATAGATGGAATTAAGACTCTGGGAACTTTTTAGAACATGATCAACAGGTTTTTATCCTTAGTTCACTCCTTTGGGATGGTTCTTACCCATACTCCATGCTCGTGACTTGAAAAAAAACCCTTGATTCTTGGTTGATCAAATTAAGTCTTGTCAATATCAATGGAACTTGGGTGTTGATAAGGTGTAAACCATAATACACCAAAATGGATGATTGATCTTGACAATGACGTGATTCATCCCTTGACCTTTGTTTGCCTTGTGTGTGATCCCTTATTTGTGATTGTTGCATTCATGCATTCATGTGCATCATAACATTCATCACACAAAAATTTCAAGGAACTAAGGTATCATTTGCAAATATTTTCAGACTATGGATTATGGACGAAGGACTACTAAGAAGTACCATTTCAGATGTCCCGACTTGAAAGAGTTAAGGAAGCTAGCATCTTTTGTATTAGATCTCTTGGACTTCAAACAACGTCATGGGAAACTTCTATCTATCTTGTATGCTGATGTGGTTGAAGGACTTTTGAGTGTATTGGTGCAGTTTTATGATCCTCTCTAGCATTGTTTCACTTTCCCAGATTTTCAGCTCGTGCCTACCTTGGAGGAGTATTCTCATCTTTTGGGGATACCTGTTTCTAGTAGAGTGCCTTTTAGTGGATTGGAGGAGATTCCCCAATCTAGTATTATTGTTGAAGCTCTTCACTTGAAGAAGTCTGAAATATAGGCTCATTGGGTGAAGAAAGGAGGGTTATTTGGATTACCATTTGTTTTCCTCATCAAGAAAGCTACTACTTTTGCTCAAGCTGGTAGTATGGACGTTTTTGAAGCTATCTTTGTGTTGCTCATCTATGGATTAGCTTTGTTCCCTAACATTGACGGTTTTGTTGATGTTAATGCCATTAGACTTTTCTTGATTAGGAATCTTGTGCCTACTTTGTTGGGTGATATGTATTTCTCTTTGCATCTAAGGAATTCTAAGGGTGGTGGAACGATTGTCTGTTGCATTCCTCTTCTATACAAGTGGTTTATTTCGCACTTGCCTCAGACGCCTGCTTTTGTGGAGAACAAACAATGTCTAAGGTGGTCTCAGAGACTTATGTCTCTCACTAATGATGATATAGTTTGGTATGATCCGTCCTTAAGCGGTTTGGATGTTATTGATAGTTGTGGTGAATTCTCTAATGTGCATCCCATTGGTACACAAGGAGGAATTAACTACAACCCTGCTTTGGCTCGTCGTCAACTTGGGTTCCCCTTGAGAGACAAACCTAATAGTACTTTGTTAGAAGGTCTTTTATATCAAGAGGGTAAAGATTCCCAACATTTGAAGTAGAAGATTGTGCATGCTTGGCATAATGTGCATAAGAAAGGAAGATCTGAGCTTGGTCTGTGCAATTGTGTAGCTTTGGAAGCTTACACTATTTGGGTGAAGAAGAGAGCTATGGAGTTGAAGATGCCTTATCCTTGTGAAAGACCTATGTCTATGGTTATGGCTGAGCCATTAACTCTCCTTAACCAAGATGTAGAGGAGTTGGAAGATGAGCTCATCAAGATGAAGCAAGAGAAGGATATGTGGGAAGAGCGTTTCCATGCTTTGAGCAAGAAGCATGAAGAGTTACAGTTGAAGTCTAAGGACAAATATGCACTGATTGAGCTACTTGAAGACTGAGTAACAAAGAGACAGAGAGAGCCAGAGGTTTCATCTTCTAGCATGCCTTAGCCTTCCGTTGCTTGGAATAAGATTGTTGACCAGCTTGTCCTCTAGAAGACTCAGATGAAGACTTCTTTTGAGACCGAGATCCGTCGCATTCGAAGGAAGTACGCGCCTTCAGCTAGATCTTCTGACATTGTTGTTAGGGATCCTTAGGACGACTAGTCTCCTTTTCTCTTGTATCTTTTATTTGGTTTCTGAAATTGTACTCAGTGTAATCCTTCTAATTTATAGAAATAAAAAGAGACTTTTGGTCATATCAAATTATTTCAATTGCCATTTAAATATTATATACTTGCAAATGATATACTAAGTTCCTTGAAAATAAAAATAAATCAAGCATTTGCATTTCATTCATCATTTGCATAAGCAGGTTTTTGCCAGGTATCTGATTGGTGTTTCTTCTGTGTTTTAGCCAAGCCGACTCACCGGTACAACACCAGGGCCAATCATCAAAAAATCATGGAACACCTTGAGCAAGAGAATAGAGAGTTGAAAGCAGAAATTGCCCGGCTGACTGCCATGATGGAGTCAGTCCTTGCTGCTCAAAGCCAAGCTTCTCCAATGCCTGCAACTCCTCCCGCGAGGACAGTTATCTCAGAAGTGGTTACCTCTACTGTGCCTGCTGCCACCGCCCACTTCGCGCTAAACCTGCATGCTAGATTCCCGTGGGGAATGCCGTCCAATTTTATGCTAGAAGGCTTTGCTCCTACATTTGCTTCTATGCCGACATCTAGCCCAGTCATGTCCGTGCCACCTCCCATTGTGCACACCTTGCCTCGCGTAGAGGATACCATCTATCATTCTGAGCCGTCTGAGGGTCCGGATGTTTATGAAAAGATGGACGAAATGAAAGATCAATTTCTTGAGCTGCGTAAGGAATTGAAAACGTTGAGAGGTAAAAATTTGTTTGGGAAGAGTGTTGTTGAATTGTGCTTGGTATCCAATGTGAAAATCCCAGTGAAATTCAAAGTGCCTGACTTTGAAAAATATAAGGGAAACTCTTGTCCGCTCAGTCATCTTGTGATGTATGCCCGCAAGATGTCAACCCAGACAGATAATGACCAATTGTTGATTCACTACTTCCAAGATAGCCTGACAGGTGCTGCACTTCGTTGATATATGGGGTTGAACAGTGCTATCCGCACTTTCAATGACCTGGGAGAGGCTTTTGTGAAGCAACACAAGTACAATATGGATATGGCGCGGGATAGGAACCGATTGAGGTCCATGTCTCAGAAAGACAAGGAGACATTTAAAGAATATGCGCAGAGATGGAGGGAGTTGGTTGCCCAGATCACTCCTCCTTTGGAGGAGAAAGAAATGACAAAGATCTTCTTGAAAACCCTGAGTTCATTTTATTATGAACGCATGATCACCAGTGCCCCCAGTGATTTTACCGAGATGGTAAACATGGGGATGAGACTTGAAGAGGGAGTCTGTGAAGGACGTTTGTCAAGAGATGAGGCGTCAACGAGTAAAAAATATGGCAGTAGTTTCAGCAAGAGGAAGGATAATGAAACCAATGCAATTTCCAGTGAGAGGCAGATGAGGCCTCAAGCAAGAAGAAATCCATCACCCCGTCAACATCATCACCATCAAGTATCTTCCGTTATTCCGGTATTTTCTAAGCAGCAAACAACACCAATTCAACAACAACAAAATCAATGTCAACAACAACAACCGCAACAAAGAATGAACACCTACAACAACAACCATTCCAACAACAATCATCATCATCAGCAGAACTTTGAGAGGAAGAAGGTCTCTTTTGACCCGATTCCTATGTCTTACGCATAATTATATCCCTCGTTAGTTCTCAAGAACTTGATTCAACTGAGGAACCCACCACAGATCCCAGAACCACTTCCTTGGTGGTATAAACCTGAGCTTCGTTGTGCTTTTCATCAGGGTGCACCTGGGCATGATATTGAAAATTGTTATCTGTTGAAGTATGAGATGTAAAAGCTTATTTGGCATGGAGTCCTTTGAGGACCGCGCGCCTAATGTGAAAGCTAACCCTTTGCCCCGCTCATGGGAACTCTTCAGTGAACATGGTGGATGGTTATTCCGCTGAATTTAAGGTTTTTGATGTCTGGTTTATCCAAATATCTTTGGTGCAGATGCACAGAGATATCTGTTTGGTGAGTGATTGTGAACATGACCATGATGGTTGTGTTGTGTGTCGTGTGAACCCAAGAGGGTGTGATATAGTGAAAAGGGACATCCAGCGTCTGATGGATGAAGGCATGATTCAGATTGTTCAATCCCATCATGTAGATGACGACATCAATGTCATAGTGCCCGTCTTCAAGCAACAAGAGCGGTTAGTAATCCAGTATGATAACAACAGTAACAAGAACGTCAGTCAAAGATCAGTATCGTCGTTGGTAATACAGTTAGCGGGCCCAGTCCCATATGCATCTGATAAGGCTGTACCGTACCAGTATAATGCTACAATGTTGAAGAATGGTCAAGAGGTCCCGTTACCTACGACTAGTTCAGTGGTGAGCATTGTTGATGTTACGAAGGTGACCCGCAGTGGTTGAGTGTTTGGGCGAGTGGTCCCAGAGGAAACAATTGTTGGTAAGAAGGTGGAGATACCTAATGTAGATCCAGTTGGCTGTTCAAAAGGTAAGTCTGGTGAATCCAACAACTTGAAATCCAATGATGATGATGAGGTACTCTGACTAATCAAGAGGAGTGAATTCAATGTGGTTAAGCAGTTGCTCCAGACCCCCTCGAAGATTTCTGTGTTGTCTCTGCTTTTAAATTCTGAAGCACACAGAGAAGCACTGCAGAGAGTTCTTGAACAAGCGTATGTGGAGCAAGATGTTACTGTGGATCAATTCGATCATATTGTGGCTAACATCACTTCTTGCAATAATTTCAGCTTCTGTGATGAAGAACTCCCTGAGGAGGATAGAAATCATAACCTAGCTTTGCATATTTCGATGAATTGTAAGGAAGATGCTTTGTCAAATGTGCTAGTTGACACTGGTTCGTCACTCAATGTGCTTCCGAAGTCAACATTATCAAAGTTATCTTACCAAGGAGGTCCCATGAGGTATAGTGGGGTAATTGTCAAAGCCTTTGATGGCTCGCGCAAAAAGGTTATTGGTGAAGTGAACCTTCCAGTCAAGATAGGTCTGAGTGATTTTCATATTACTTTTCAAGTTATGGATATCCACCCGGCCTACAGCTGTTTATTGGGAAGGCCATGGATTCACGAGGCAGGGGCTGTTACCTCCACTCTGCACCAGAAGCTCAAATTTATCAAGAATGACTAGCTAGTGATTGTGGGAGGAGAGAAGGTGTTGTTGGTTAGTCATCTGTCATCTTTCTCATATGTGGAAGCTGAGGATGAGGTTGGAACTCCATTCCAAGCCTTATCTATTGCTGCTGAGAAGAGAGTTGGGGCACCCATGTCCTCTCTGAAAGATGCTCAGAAGATTGTTGAAGAAGGTTCTGTTGATCAATGGGGGCGCATGGTAGAGGTCTCCGACAACAAAGGAATGACTGGTTTGGGGTTCCAGAAAGGCTCATCAATTGCAAGATCTGAAGATATGCAACTCAGCTTCCGTAGCGGAGGGTTCATTCATGGCAATGAACAACACTTAGCTGCTGCGCTAGAGGATAATGAAGAGGAAAACTGCACCAACTTTGTAACGCATGGAGGAACATGCAACAATTGGACTGCCGTTGATATTCCTGTTATTTTGTATCGATCTAAGTAATTGCTTTTACATTTTAAAAAATCCTTCTCCTATGCCTAAGGGAGAAGTGAACATTATTTGGGCATTTTAAATTGATCATCAATAAAATTAATTCTATTCATCCACATCTTTGATGTTTATTTTTTACTTTTTGCTTTATTCTGAAAATGGTAATCACCAAAAAACATAAATAAATAATATAATTGTCCATTTGCATAATATTTGGTCACAAATTCACTTCTCTAAAATCAAAATATCAAATCATTATGCAGGTTGGTTCCTAACCCCATTGAATACAATGATCCTTCTCCTTCTCCAAGTTTTGAATTCCCTGTGTTTGAAGCCGAGGAGGAAAGTGATGTAGAGGTGAGTGAGGAATTGTCTCGTCTTCTTGAGCAAGATGAAAACATTATTCAGCCGTTTGAAGAGCTGATTGAGCTAGTCAACTTGGGTTCCGAAGATGATGTGAAGGAAGTCAAGATTGGGTCTCGACTGTGTCCAGATGCTAAGAAGGGGTTGATTGATCTTCTTCGAGAGTATTCAGATGTGTTTTCTTGGTCCTATCAAGACATGCCTGGGTTGGATTCTAAAATAGTGGAGCATAGATTGCCGTTGAAGCCAGAATGCCCGCCAGTCAAGCAGAAGTTGAGAAGAACACATCCTGATATAGCCGTGAAGATCAAAGAGGAAGTTCATAAGCATATTGATGTCGGTTTCCTTGTGACTGCTGAGTATCTGCAATGGATGGCCAAAATTGTGCTTATGCCAAAGAAAGATGGAAAAGTCTGCATGTGTGTCGATTATAGAGATTTGAATAAAGCCAGTCCGAAAGATGATTTCCTCTGTCACACATTGATATGTTGGTAGACAATACGGCTAAATTTAAAGTCTTTTCGTTTATGGATGTATTTTCCGAATATAATCAGATTAAGATGGCACCCGAAGATATGGAGAAGACCACGTTCATTACACCCTGGGGAACATTCTGTTATAGAGTGATGCCTTTCGGTCTAAAGAATGCTGGTGCAACTTACCAGAGAGCAATGACTACTCTTTTTCATGATATGATGCATAAAGAGATTGAAGTTTATGTCGATGACATGATTGCTAAATCGATTGATGAAGAGGAACATTTTGAGCATTTGTTGAAGCTATTCCTGTGTTTGAGGAAGTATAAACTCCACTTGAATCCCAATAAATGTACTTTTGATGTACGTTCTGGTAAGTTGTTGGGCTTTATTGTCAGCGAGAAGGGTATTGAAGTTGATCCTGCCAAGGTCAAAGCAATACAAGAGATGCCTGCGCCCAAAACTAAGAAGCAAGTCAGAGGTTTTCTCGGCCGCTTGAATTATATTTCCAGATTTATTTCACATATGACTGCCACATGTGCGCCTATATTCAACCTTCTTCGGAAAGATCAGTCTTCTGATTGTACCGAAGATTGCCAGAAAGATTTTGATAGTATCAAAGAATATTTGATTAAACCTCCTATTTTGCCTCCACCTGTTGAAGGAAGACTATTGATCATGTATTTGACTGTGCTCGAAGATAGTATGGGTTGTGTTCTTGGTCAGCAAGATGAGACTAGAAAGAAAGAATTTACGATCTACTACCTCAGTAAGAAGTTCACCGACTGTGAGACTCGGTATTCAATGCTTGAGAAGACTTGTTGCACATTGGCTTGGGCTGCTAAGCCTCTGCGTCAGTATATGTTGAATCATACCACTTGGTTGATATCCAAAATGGATCCAATCAAGTATATATTTGAGAAACCTGCTTTAACTGGGAGAATTGCCCGTTGGCAAATGTTGTTATCAGAGTATGATATCGAATACCGATCTCAGAAAGCGATTAAAGGTAGTATCTTGGCTGATCATTTGGCTCACCAACCAATTGAAGATTACCAGTCAGTGCAGTATGACTTCCCTGATGAAGAGATTTTGCACTTGAAAATGAAAGATTGTGATGAACCATTGCTTGAAGAAGGGCCAGAACCTGGTTCCCGTTGGGGCATGGTATTTGATGGAATTGTTAATCAATATGGAAATGGCATTGGGGCAGTGATTATTACTCCTCAAGGCATGCATCTACCATTTACACTTAGATTGACTTTCAAGTGTACAAACAACATGGCAGAATATGAAGCTTGCATTATGGGGCTTGAAGAGGCCATGAATCTCATAATAAAGTATTTAGATGTCTTCGGTGACTCGGCTTTGGTTATGAATCAAATCAAAGGGGAATGGGAGACAAATCAACCCGGTTTAATACCATATAGAGATTATGCAAGGAGGATTTCAAATTTCTTTACCAAGGTTGAATTTCATCATATTCCTCGAGATGAGAACCAGATGACAGATGCTCTTGCAACATTGGCATCAATGATTATAGTGAAGTATTAGAATGAAGTTCCCAATTTGTCTGTAATGTGTCTTGATAGGCCAGCTCATGTGTTTGCTGTTGAAGAGATCATAGACGAGAAGCCGTGGTATTACGACATCAAATGTTTCCTCCAAAGTCAAGTTTACCCGCCTGGGGCATCTTTGAAAGATAAGAAGACTTTGAGAAGATTAGCCAGTAATTTCTACTTGAATGGTGATATACTGTACAAGAGAAACTTTGGCATGGTTTTGCATAGATGCGTGGATAGACACGAAGCAGACTTGTTGATGACCGAAGTGCACGAAGGTTCCTTTGGGACTCATTCGAATGGACATGTAATGGAAAAGAAGATGTTGCGAGCAGGTTACTATTGGCTGACAATGGAATCTGACTGTTGCAAATTTGTGAAGAAATGCCACAAGTGTCAAATTTATGCTGATAAGATTCATGTTCCTCCCACACTATTGAATGTTATCTCTTCCCCATGGCCCTTTTCCATGTGGGGAATTGATATGATTGGGATGATTAAGCCCAAAGCTTCGAATGGACATCGTTTCATTTTAGTCGCGATTGACTACTTCATAAAATGGGTTGAAGCAGCATCGTATGCAAATGTAACCAAGCAAGTTGTTGTAAGGTTTATCAAGAATCAGATCATATGCCGTTATGATGTGCCAAGTAAGATCATTACTAATAATGGATCGAACTTGAATAACAATATGGTGGAAGCTCTTTGTAAAGACTTCAAGATTGCACATCATAATTCTTTTCCCTATAGACCCAAGATGAATGGGGTTGTTGAAGCTACGAATAAGAACATCAAGAAGATTATCCAGAAGATGGTTGTCACATATAAGGATTGGCATGAGATGCTCCCATTTGCTTTACATGGGTATCGTACATCCGTCTGCACTTCAACAGGGGCAACCCCTTTCTCTCCTGTGTATGGTATGGAAGCAATGCTCCCCATAGAGGTTGAGATTCCTTCATTATGTGTGCTCATGGAAGCCAAGTTGACTGAAGTTGAATGGTGTCAGACCAGGTTTGACCAGTTAAATTTGATTGAAGAGAAGAGATTGACTGCCATGTGTCATGGTCAGTTATATCAGTAGAGAATGAAGAAAGCTTTTGATAAGAAGGTCAAACCTCGTGTATTCAGAGAAGGTGATCTTGTTCTCAAGAAGATTTTGACGTTCAAACCAGATTCCAGAGGAAAATAGACTCCTAATTATGAAGGCCTGTATGTTGTTAAGAGAGCTTTTTCAGGCGGTGCCCTGATTCTTACAACTATGGATGGTGAGTGATAACATGAAATTATATCACATTTTAGGACTTAATTCAATTAAATTATATTATTATTTACTTTAATTTATTTCATTTTATCAGATATTACGCGGTATTTCCTTTCTATTTATCTCACGTAGTCTATTTGAAGCACAAGTAAAAAAAGGGAAGAAAAGGAGGTGCAGAAAGAAGTTTTTGGAAACAAATATCAAAAGCCAAAGCCCAGCCCAAAGAAGGCACAGGCGTTGTGCCTGTGACGAGCGTCACAAGGGCTGTGACGAGCGTCACGCCTTGCACACTCATGTGACGAGCGTCACACATGGTGTGACGGACGTCACACCATTCCCCTATATTTTTGCCTTCAGAGACGTTGAGTCCTATTTGCACGCCTATCCCTTCGTTACGTGAAGACCCCTTGACGCGGACTACTTCTGAAGACCGTTACAGAAATTACCAGTATAAATATCAGCTTTGCAAACCCTTCCACGGATCCACGTTTCCAGACTTTTTCCAGTTTTCGCTTTTTCGCATTTTTTCTTTTTCCAGCAGCTTAAGCATATTCTTTACAGTACTACTTTTACAATTTTTGTATTGTTTCTTTTGCAATTCTATTTTCTTTTCTAGCACTTAATTAATTTTTCGCACAATATTTTCTACACCGGAAACTATTGTGTATCTTTTACCGGATCTAACCTTACGTTAGAATCTAGTTTTTTTTTATTCCTTCGCTTTTATTTTCCTGCCTGATTGAAGAATTCAAGAACAGATCCAACCGACCTGTGGTGGAGTGTTCAAGACTGCTATTTAATTTCTCAGGTTCTTTAATTATTGTTTGAATTTATATATGCTTTGTTTTATTGTTTATTTATATTATTTGCTTGAGATGAGTCTTTTTATGCATGCTGATTTTTTAGATCTGTTTAGTATGTCTGGCTAAATTATTTAGGTATCGGTATGTAAAGTAAGCGGAATGAAGGAATCAAAACTAAGTTGGTTTAATTAAGTTTAAAATTAAAACCACTCTTTTTACGGTCTCAATTTACAGGTTTAATAACAAAGTTTTTGTACGAAAGTAAAAGACATAAAGAAGTTAAAATCAATAGAGCGAGAGTTTGAGGTTTTGACTGGACAGTGTAAATTGAACATTAATTCTAGATCAGGGCGAGAGCAATTTTTAGAGTTAATTAAATTCTAACCGTTTTCAAAAAGTATTTTTAAAGATTGAATGTGAGGACGAGAGTTAAGCATTTGAATTTAATTATATAACCTAAGTCAACAGAGCGAGAGTTTGAGATAAGGGTGTTTAAACGATTAGTGTTTTCTTAAAAAGAGTTTCTACGGATTCTATTGTTTTCAAAAAGTGGTTTTTGACTTAACTATAAGTGACAGCTACGTTAATATAAAATCATAGTTTATTCAACAGAGCGAGAGTTTGAGATAAAACTTTTAATCAATAACGTCAACTGAAAAGATTTATTTTAAAACCAAGAAACCAATAAAGAATTGATTCCCTAATTACGACGAATTACATACCGATATCCGCTTATTAGATATTTATTTTAGATCTTATTTTAGTTTTAGTTTTTCCCCCAAACAATCAAAGTATTACCTGCCTTAGCTTTACGAAGTAACCTTAGATAACGGTATATCGATTCATAAGTCCCTGTGAGATCGATATCTTTTAAAACTACGCGATAGAACTGTGCACTTGCAGTTTGTACCCCAAATTCGACTCATAAAGTCGCGATCAAGTTTTTGGCGCCGTTGCCGGGGACTTTTATTTAGTCGATATCGTAACTCTTGTGTTACGCTGTAGAGACTAAGGCTTTTCTTTCTCTTTTCTTTCTTTCGTTGATTTGTATGCCACGCACTCGCTCACAAGGCGAGTCGTTCTACTTACGAATCAACGATATCGAACTATATCTCCGAGTCTTACGACGAATTCGGGAATATCGTGCTGCAAACAATCTCCCTCCTATAGAACTTCCCGATTTCAAAAATATTTTCCCGATACCCGAGATGGCAGAACCAACTCGTGCTCTTCGCGATTACGCTGCTCCATCGCAAGATGAACCGCATTCAAGTATTTCTCCACCCGCAATCTAAGCAAACAACTTTGAACTCAAACCTTCACTGTTGCAGGCAGTGCAACAGAACCAATTCTCTGGAAATCCTACCGAGGATCATAACCTTCATTTATCCGTATTTATCCAATACGCTGATACTGTTAAAGCTAATGGTGTCACTTCAGAGGCAATTCGACTTCGTCTTTTTCCTTTCTTACTAAGAGATAGCGCTAGAAGATGGCTTCAATCTCTTCCTTCCAACTCAGTCACCACATGGAACGAGTTGAAGAAAGTTTTTCTTGCTCGATATTTTCCGCCAAGCAAAACAGCTATGTTAAGAGCCCAAATAAATGGATTTAAACAGAAAGATAACGAGTCTCTTTTCGAAGCATGGGAAAGATACAAAGACATGATGAGACTTTGTCCACACCATGGTTTAGAAGACTGGTTAGTAATTCATACCTTCTATAATGGTCTCTTGTACAACACGAGGTTAACAATAGATGCCGCCGCAGGTGGTGCACTAATGAACAAACCTTATGCTGACGCTTACCAACTTATCGAAAGCATGGCTCAAAACCACTATCAGTGGGGAACCGAACGAACAATGGTGGAAAAACCTCAAACGAAAACTGGCATGTACGAGATAAGTAACCTTGATCATGTTAATGCAAAAGTGGATGCTCTGGTCCAGAAAATTGAAAGTTTAAATGTATCACCTTCAGCCACCGTAGTTGCCATAACTCAGAATTGCGAAGTCTGTGGAATCCAAGGTCACACTCCTGCAGATTGTCAACTCCTAACAGGAATCCAAGCGGAGCAAGTAAACTATGCTCAAGGAAGCCCTTACTCGCACACCTATAACTCAAATTGGAAGAATCATCCCAATTTTTCATATAAGAGTAATAATGCTTTATACGCACCTAGACAATCTCCAAATCAAGCCCCAGCTATACCTCCGGGATATCAGAAGCTGATTCCATCTACATCTAACAATAACGCCCCTAGGAAATCCAACTTGGAAATCATGATGGAAAATTTTATAGCTTCTCAACAGCAAACCAATAAAGATTTCTTAAACCAGAATGTACACACTGGCGAACAAATTAAACAACTAGCAAGTAAAGTAGATGCCCTGGCTACTCATAACAAAATGCTGGAAACGCAAATTTCACAAGTAGCTCAACAACAAGCACCTACTGCTGCCCCAATTGGTACATTTCCTAGCCAACCCCAACCTAACCCAAGAAGCCACGCTCATGCAATTATACTGAGAAGTGGAACGGAAGTGGAAGGACCGTCTGACCCAAGGATAGAAAACCAAAACTCTAAAAAGTCAACTAAGGAAGAAAGTGAACCTAAGGGAAAGGAAGAGAGTAATAAGGAAACCGTAGAAAAGAAGGAACCTTATGTACCTCCACCACCTTATAAACCACCTATCCCTTACCCTCAAAGGCTTATTAAAACCAAAGATGCGGGCCAATTTAAAAAATTTGTCGACCTACTAAAACAATTAAATGTCACAATTCCGTTTACAGAAGCTATTACGCAGATGCCCTCATATGCCAAGTTTTTAAAAGAAATTCTTTCTAATAAAAGGAAACTTGAAGATAGCGAAACTGTTACACTCACCGCTGAATGTAGCGCTATAATCCAGAATATGCCTCCTAAACTTAAAGACCCAGGTAGTTTCTCTATACCCTGTCACATAGGAAAATTTGTCATTGACAAAGCCTTATGCGATTTAGGAGCCGGTATTAGTGTTATGCCTTTATCCATATGCAAGAGACTTGAAATGGGAGAATTAAGACCAACTAAAATGTCTGTGCAACTAGCAGATCGTTCCGTCAAATATCCTGTAGGAATTCTTGAAAACGTTCCAGTGCGCATAGGTCAATTCTACATTCCAACTGATTTTATAATTATGGATATTAGAGAAGATGAAGTTACACCTATTATACTGGGAAGACCGTTCTTAGCAACTGCTGGTGCAATCATAGATGTAAAACGAGGACGACTCACTTTTGAAGTAGGAGAAGAGAAAATTGAGTTCATTCTTTCCCAATTTTTGAAAGCACCTGCAATAGAAGATACATGTTACTTCATGGATATCATCGATGAATGCATAAAAGAAACGGAGTTAGAAAAAGACAAGTCATTTGACTATCTTGTAGAAGACAAACTTAACCAATGTTTTAGCAATAACACCGGACCCTACGCAATGCCTTAAGAAACCAACCTTAGACCTGAAAACACTTCCCAAGAATCTGAGATATGAATTCCTAGACTTAGAGCTTGAACGACCAGTGATAGTTAATGCTGACCTAGGAAGACTCGAAACAGAAAAACTCCTGCATATCTTAAGAAAATATCCAACCGCACTAGGTTACAACATCACCGATCTTAAAGGAATAAGTCCCTCTATTTGTATGCACCGCATCATGTTAGAAGAAGACTGTAAAACTTCTAGGGAACACCAGAGGAGACTAAACCCGATCCTGAGTGAGGTAGTGAAGAAGGAAATAACCAAGTTATTAGAGGCAGGTATCATATATCCTATATCTGATAGCAAATGGGTTAGTCCTGTACACGTAGTACCAAAGAAAGGAGGTATAACAGTCATTGAGAATGAAAAAGGAGAAACTATAACCAAACGAATCGAATCGGGATGGAGAATGTGCATTGACTATAGGAAACTAAACAAAGCTACCCGAAAAGATCATTTCCCTTTACCATTCATTGACCAGATGTTAGAACGATTAGCAAAACATTCTCATTTCTGCTATCTAGACGGTTACTCAAGTTTCTTTCAAATACCAATTCATCCTGATGACCAAGAAAAGACAACGTTCACGTGCCCTTTTGGTACCTTCGCTTATAGACGAATGCCGTTTGGCTTGTGTAATGCTCCTGCAACTTTCCAAAGGTGCATGATGGCAATATTCGCCGATTTTCTAGAAAACATCATGGAAGTATTTATGGATGACTTTTCCGTATGCGGACAAAGCTTTGAAGAATGTCTTGAAAACCTAGAGAGAGTTCTAGAGCGATGTGTAAAAGTAAACCTAGTACTTAATTGGGAAAAATGTCACTTTATGGTACAAGAAGGAATTGTTTTAGGACACATCATCTCAAACAGAGGAATTGAAGTAGACAAAGCCAAAATAGAGGTAATCGAAAATCTTCAACCCCCGAAAACTGTGAGAGAAGTACGAAGCTTCTTAGGACATGCCGGTTTTTACGGACGATTCATTAAAGACTTCTCTAAAATAACTAAACCTTTAACCGGGCTATTAATGAAAGATGTTGAATTCATATTCGACAATAAATGTTTAGAAGCATTTCAAACGCTTAAACAAGCACTGATCTCCGCACCCATAATGCAGACACCAGATTGGAACGAACCATTCGGAATAATGTGTGATGCTAGTGATTACGCTGTAGGTGCTGTTTTAGGACAACAAAAAGATAAAAAGCTTCATGTTATATATTACGCAAGTAGAACTCTAGATGAAGCACAAATGAATTACGCCACAACCGAGAAAGAACTTCTAGCAGTAGTGTTTGCGCTAGATAAATTTCGTTCTTACTTGGTCGGAGCCAAAATAATCATCTACACTGACCACGCTGCTATCAAATACCTCTTAACTAAAAAGGATGCTAAACCTAGACTCCTAAGGTGGATCCTGTTGCTACAAGAGTTCGATTTGGAAATCAAAGACAAGAAAGGAACTGAAAACGTAGTAGCAGATCACCTCTCTAGACTTGAGAACCTTGAACCGGAAAGAACATCAATTAACGACGATTTCTCGTACGATAAGCTTATAGCTACTTTGGAAGAGAATAACGCTGATAAACAGGTAGAAACCACATTAGCGATATCGGTTACACCATGGTACGCTGACCTCGTCAATTATTTAGTTGCCGGAATAGTTCCACCTACCTTATCCTACCAACAGAAGAAACGATTCTTCTATGACATAAAACATTACTACTGGGATGACCCCTTACTTTTTAAAAGAGGCCCCGATGGTATTTTCCGTCGGTGTATACCCGAAGAAGAGGTAGAAAATATAATCCAACACTGTCACTCCGCTCCTTATGGTGGACACGCAAGTACATCCAAGACCTGCTCTAAAATCCTACAAGCCGGTTTTTATTGGCCAAGTATATGGAAGGATGTACATGCAGCTATTAAGAGATGTGATGGATGTCAACGCACAGGAAACATATCTAAACGTGACGAGATGCCACAAAAGGGCGTTTTGGAAGTAGAGATTTTCGACGTGTGGGGAATAGACTTCATGGGACCTTTTCCACCCTCTTTCGGTAACAAATACATACTCGTGGCAGTTGACTACGTATCAAAATGGATTGAAGCTATAGCTTCTCCAACAAACGACACACGAGTAGTAACTAGACTTTTTAAGAATATAATATTTCCAAGGTTTGGTGTCCCAAGAATAGTAGTCAGTGATGGTGGATCGCATTTCATATCCAAGGTACTCGAAAAACTACTGCTTAAGTATGGCGTAAGACATAGAGTAGCGACACCTTGCCACCCTCAAACCAGTGGGCAAGTGGAAGTGTCTAACAGAGAAATCAAACAGATACTAGAGAAAACAGTCGCCACTTCAAGGAAAGACTAGTCATTGAAATTACCAGAAGCTTTATGGGCTTACCGAACTGCTTACAAAACTCCCATAGGGACAACCCCATTTAAGCTAATTTATGGAAAATCCTGTCACCTCCCGGTAGAATTAGAACATAAAGCCTATTGGGCTATTAAAAATCTAAATTTAAACTATAAAGCCGCCGGTGAAAAGAGAATCCTTGATATAAGCGAATTAGAGGAACTCAGAAGAGACGCTTACGAAAATGCCAGAATCTACAAAGAAAGAACAAAACAATGGCATGACAAGCGCATATCAAGGAAAATCTTCAAACAAGGCGATACAGTCCTTTTATTTAACTCCAGGCTAAAGTTATTCCCGGGAAAACTACGATCTAGATGGTCAGGTCCTTTTCAAATCACCAATGTTTTTCCCAGTGGAGCAGTAGAAATTAAAGGCAAATCTATGGAACCATTTACCGTAAACAGGCAACGTCTAAAACATTATCACTATGCAGAAAACAATGAAGATTCGCAAGTCTTGCACTTAGACGAAATGCCTCCAGAAATTATAGATTATAATTGATTGTTTTTATGTCGAGCTTGCGACATTAAACAAAGCGCTTAGTGGGAGACGACCCACAAATATTTTATCATTTTCTTCTATTATCATTTTTTATTTTTCTATTTTTTCCTTAATTATTCTTTTAATTTTTGTTTAGTATTCATTCTTAATTTATTTTAATTTATTAAAAACTTTTCTCTTCTTTCGGCATTTGGCCAAATTCTGACTAAAAACTCTTGTTTTTCTTTTCTCTAGCTAACACTAATCTGATGGGACAAATTGATCGTATGGGTATCAAATTCAGAGGAACAGGTCAGAAACAAAAGTTTGAGGAACTAGCCACAAGAGAGATGCTACCTAGTCTGTATGCTGATGACTGGGCAATGACTGCCCTTGGACTAAGACAAAGTGTCCTGTATTTGCTGAATCAGATAGGGTGGGAAACCGCTCCTATCCGTAGACAATTTGTCACTTACCGGAGACTGACTCTAGAATTCCTTAGTTCTCTGATCTATCTACCCAGCCATGGAAAAGGAATAAGCAGAGGTTTTATCCAGTTCAGAATGTTTAACATGGAGTACCAATTTAATATTCAAGATTTTACCAACCTTTTAGGTTTCCCTACATCCTTTGACACGTTCACAGTGAGCCAAGAAGAACTTTTTGAATATAGAGAACTTGAACACTTTTGGGGTAACTTGACTGGAAATGACGATCCCGAGGAACATGAGTTTCTCTCTGGAAACATACATAACCCGACCTTCCGTTATTTCCATAAGATCCTGACCCACACCTTATTTGGGAAGAAGCCAAACAGTACCACAGTTTCACGTGATGAACTCTTCATCATATTTTGTGCTTCCCAGAACCGTCCAGTAAACGGTGGCACTTTTATGTTAGCAAATTTGGACCACCTTATCCAAGATGAGCGAGCACCAATTCGAATAGGCGGTTTGATAACTATGATAGGTAATGCTATTGGATTACGTCAGCCTATGCTTGACTTAAGCCCTTTTTGTGGCATTACTACTATGAGTATACCCTTCCTCTTCAACACTTTGTTTATAGCAAACCTAGGATCTGATGAGTTTGAGCTTATAATTGATAACCAAGTTCTTTGCCTATTCACCATGCCCGATCCTAGGACTAGTGTTCATAACCGCAGTAATTGGCTCTACAATCTGAACGAAACCCCCTATCCTGCTAGATCCACTGAATCCATCCAGGACTATGAGATTTGTGATGACCAGATTCCTTATACCGAATCTGACCCTCAGACACCCTCTGGCTATTATGATATTGATCCTCCTCCTCAACCTGTTCAGACCGAAGAATTGGCAATACCCGACCTTAGACATCATATGCCCGGAACTGATTATAACACTGCCATTGAAGCTTTGATGTCAGAACAAGCAGCCCTCAGAGAAGAGTTCGCTAACATGAGACACGAAGTTCAAGGATACATGAACGGTATGACAAATCAGTTTCACGAGTTGCTAAACTGTGTTAACTCCTTTGCTCCTCTGGCCAGAGATCGTGCAGATGGATAGAATTTATTTTTCTTAGTTATTTAGTTTTAAGTTAGATTATTTATTTAATGTTATTTCAAATTATGTTCGTATTTGTTTCTCTTTCGCAATTTTGTTTTTCTCCATTGTTACATTATGATTATTTTATTGAAGCTATTTATTTATTTTATCATGTAATATCTACTATGCTCTCTACTGTTGCTGCCTACATGACTTATTATTAAGAACATAATACATTTATGCACTATTAAACCAAGTAGAATAGCATGCAGGAAAATTAAATAGCAAAACAAAATAATCTGAAGCAAAACAAAATAATCTGAAGCAAAACAAAATAAATAATAAAAAAAAAATTAAATTACCATAGTTATTCTGAAGAACGCTAGCTGAAGCCATGCCAAAAAGACTGTGTGACGAGCGTCACACAATCTATGACGGACGGCACGCCAAGTACTTGTTACGCCCGTCACGCCCCTGTGACGAGCGTAACACCTTTCTGACTAGGTGAACGTTACAGTGCCATTGGAGACGAACGTTACACCCTTTCACTTTTTACCTTCCCCATTTATTCACATTAACCCACATTTATTCACTTTTCAACCACCTCTTTTCCAACTTCCAAATTCTTTCCTATAAATACCCACCAAACCTTCCTTCATTCACCACAAACCACTCTCTAATATCAAATACATTTCTTTTCTTTATTACTCCTTTAAATTCATTCATCAGTATGGCGGGAAATCAGAACTTCGGAAATATCATCTTCCGATCCGGAGATGAAAACTATCAAAGGGAGCAATTCGAGCGCTTTCAACAGCGAGGCGTCGTCTCTACCAGGTATCCTGATTCAACTTGTTTACAACAATTAGGATTACTTCAAGGTATCGAGTGGATGCTCCGCCTTGCCGATCTAACCTTTCTATGCACGCATAATCAACCCACCTACCCATCCCTAACCTTAGAATTCTTAAGTTCATACGCGTACAACACTCCCGCCGGTGAGGACGAATTCTTAACCGGTACCGCAACCTTCCGTATGTTCAACACCGAGTACTCCTTAACCCAAAACCAATTGAGTACCATGCTACAATTCCCCACAGAAGGTCAAGTCTACCCCAGAATCCCTCCAAACCTAAACTGGAGCACAGTTGCCGCTTTCGACCTCTTTAAGAAAATATCCGGTGTAGATGCCAACAACTGGGAAGAGCTCCTTGTTTCCCATATACATAACCCAATTATCCGGTACTTTATCTGCATCCTACAAAACACCGTTTTTGGAAGACCGAACAACAGCAAGGTCAACGCAAAGGAACTCTTCTTTCTCGAATGCGTCTTCGAACCGCAGACTAAGGTAAACGCCGCCTCCTTCCTATTTCATCATATCCGCACCTTATGTGCTAGAGGCCGTCAACCTTTTGTAATTGGTGGATTAATCACCACCATAGCACTTGGCTTAAACCTAGGGGACCGACTCCAAACTTTAGAATCTTTACCTCCCCTATTTATGGATATAGGCTACTGTCGATCCAGCCACCTAATAAAGAACCGAGTAGGCGGAAAATATTACCTTATGGTGAATAACCAGGCCGTCCCAAGCGTTGTTCTCCCCAACATCGCCTTAACCGATGTCACCAATCCCAACCGCCACCTCTATGATCTGAATGCTCCCGAAGCCACCGAGCCTTCACATGCAAACCCGTCTACCGACGAGTTCGAAGAAATGGAGCAAGGTGATAACGCTCTTGAACAACAATCAGTCCCGCTCAACCCTTCTGATACTGCAGCTGGCCCATCCTCCTGACGTCGTCGACGAAGAAAGCCTGCAACCAACGACGACATCATGGATGCTATTGATGGTATGCAAGCACAGAATCTCGAAATGATGCACATGATGCGCCAAATGCAACAACAGCAGGAAGAGAGGAATGTCATAACCGATCAGCGGTTCACTGAGCTGTTTAGCAGGTTCGACAACTTAGACTTACGTCAGCGATCACCAGGCCCAAGAACAAGAGGCGGAAGGCAACCTTAACTTTAGTTTTTCCCTTTCTTTTTGTAATTCTTTTTTTTTTCCTTCAAACATTGAGGACAATGTTTCATTCAAGTATGGGGGGGAAAACCATGTTCTTTCTATCCCCCTCTTTCCTTTTCAAGTATGTATCTTTCTTTTCATTGTTATTTCCCTTATATATATAAAAAAAAAATTATTATAATATAGATTTATTTTAAGTTAAGTCCCTAGTGTGAAAACTTTCTATTATCTATTCCCCTCAATTTTCATGAGCCATAACAAAAATTCATCACACTCAATAAGTATAAAGGTCGCTTATTTTATAAAACTTGAGTAAAATCAAAACAAAAATTATTACCATAACTACGCTCTAAGAACCTCAACATGTCAGATCAGGATAAGTACCTATTATACCAATCCCTTGAACTTTTAGTTTTATAGTAACCCCGAGTAGTTTATACGAGAAGTCAGCACCATCTTAATAGCAAACTACATGGAGAGCCGATGAATATAAGTGAATGATTCCCATAGTAACAAAAAAAAATTATATATATATCAGGAAATGCACTAATTAAGTTAGGTGATCCTTACCAGATCATTTAATCTAAAGGTTGCAGATCATACAAAAGCATAAAGATCCATTATGAGTTGGTTCAGCAGGTATCTGGTACTGAACTTGGTAGGGCGGACTACGGTCCGATCCCCCGCAATTTGCAATGGACTGAATAACGAAGTTATCCGACTTATGTACCAGAACTTCTAGAAAAAAAGGGATCAGAATCACTAACCGGTTACTCCACTATGTGCGCGATAAGATAAAGGGCTTAATGTGATTTCGCTAGAATGAAAACGGGTGAAATAAGAGTAAAGGAACTAGGATAGCTATAATGGCATTACTCGAACTGGTTTGCATAAGGTGAGGTTATCTGAGGTTGTGACGGTGGTTGTTGATGTCAAGATTAAACTCAAGTTACTTCTAAACAAGTTTTACATGCAACCTAGTACGAATTGATGTGTGTTTTGAAATTTCATCTGGCTAAAATTTTTAAAACAAGTTCTATACTGTATTTTGCTTGAGGACAAGCAAAGATCTAAGTATGGGGGAGTTTGATAACATGAAATTATATCACATTTTAGGACTTAATTCAATTAAATTATATTATTATTTACTTTAATTTATTTCATTTTATCAGATATTACGCGGTATTTCCTTTCTATTTATCTCAGGTAGTCTATTTGAAGCACAAGTAAAAAAAGAGAAGAAAAGGAGGTGCAGAAAGAAGTTTTTGGAAACAAATATCAAAAGTCAAAGCCCAGCCCAAAGAAGGCACAGGCGATGTGCCTGTGACGAGCGCCACAAGGGATGTGACGAGCGTCACGCCTTGCACACTCATGTGACGAGTGTCACACATGGTGTGACGGACGTCACACCATTCCCCTATATTTTTGCCTTCAGAGACGTTGAGTCCTATTTGCACGCCTATCCCTTCGTTACGTGAAGACCCCTTGACGCGGACTACTTCTGAAGACCGTTACAGAAAGTACCAGTATAAATATCAGCTTTGCAAACCCTTCCACGGATCCACGTTTCCAGACTTTTTCCAGTTTTCGCTTTTTCGCATTTTTTCTTTTTCCAGCAGCTTAAGCATATTCTTTACAGTACTACTTTTACAATTTTTGTATTGTTTCTTTTGCAATTCTATTTTCTTTTCTAGCACTTAATTAATTTTTCGCACAATATTTTCTACACCGGAAACTATTGTGTATCTTTTACCGGATCTAACCTTACGTTAGAATCTAGTTTTTTTTTTATTCCTTCGCTTTTATTTTCCTGCCTGATTGAAGAATTCAAGAACAGATCCAACCGACCTGTGGTGGAGTGTTCAAGACTGCTATTTAATTTCTCAGGTTCTTTAATTATTGTTTGAATTTATATATGCTTTGTTTTATTGTTTATTTATATTATTTGCTTGAGATGAGTCTGTTTATGCATGCTGATTTTTTAGATCTGTTTAGTATGTCTGGCTAAATTATTTAGGTATCGGTATGTAAAGTAAGCGGAATGAAGGAATCAAAACTAAGTTGGTTTAATTAAGTTTAAAATTAAAACCACTCTTTTTACGGTCTCAATTTACAGGTTTAATAACAAAGTTTTTGTACGAAAGTAAAAGACATAAAGAAGTTAAAATCAATAGAGCGAGAGTTTGAGGTTTTGACTGGACAGTGTAAATTGGACATTAATTCTAGATCAGGGCGAGAGCAATTTTTAGAGTTAATTAAATTCTAACCTTTTTCAAAAAGTATTTTTAAAGATTGAATGTGAGGACGAGAGTTAAGCATTTGAATTTAATTATATAACCTAAGTCAACAGAGCGAGAGTTTGAGATAAGGGTGTTTAAACGATTAGTGTTTTCTTAAAAAGAGTTTCTACGGATTCTATTGTTTTCAAAAAGTGGTTTTTGACTTAACTATAAGTGACAGCTACGTTAATATAAAATCATAGTTTATTCAACAGAGCGAGAGTTTGAGATAAAACTTTTAATCAATAGCGTCAACTGAAAAGATTTATTTTAAAACCAAGAAACCAATAAAGAATTGATTCCCTAATTACGACGAATTACATACCGATATCCGCTTATTAGATATTTATTTTAGATCTTATTTTAGTTTTAGTTTTTCCCCCAAACAATCAAAGTATTACCTGCCTTAGCTTTACGAAGTAACCTTAGATAACGGTATATCGATTCATAAGTCCCTGTGGGATCGATATCTTTTAAAACTACGCGATAGAACTGTGCACTTGCAGTTTGTACCCCAAATTCGACTCATAAAGTCGCGATCAGTGAGGAGTTCACTCGTCCTGTGAACGCAAATGCAGTCAAGAAATACTTCGCTTAAAAAGAAAAGAACAACTCGCTAAGTTGAAAACCCGAAAGGGCGACTTAGGCAAAAATGAGCGCCTCGGTGGATTGAAAACCCGAAAGGGCGATCCAGGCAAAAATTAGAGACATAAAACACAAAGAATTTCCCGATAACTTGAGTACCCCACCTTGGGGCAACTTATGCAAAAATTAGGGATTGTGGAAAGTAACTGCATTCTGCCGATCTTCAGTGATTTTGTTTGAGCACAAGGGTTGACATCAGCTCATCATCCCAGCAGCGGTTAAAAACACAGTGGACATCAAGAATTGGTAGAAGGATTAAGGATTATTTGTATTCAGTGTAACCCTTTTCCATGTAAATTACCATTTTCAAACTTTGTAAAATATATGGAGTCTTGTCATTTACAAACCACCATTCTATTAAATAAAGTTGAGCTTTTTTTCCAAATTGTTTCTGCTCTTATTTACTTCAGCCAATAGTTTTAAATTTTATTATGATCACTTTGAAATTAAATTTTTAAATCAAAATTAAGTTTTCTTTAAAATATAAAAGCAAGAACTTTCCCAAAGCAAGTAACAGTAATATCAACAACATTTCAATGGATAACAAGTCCTTAAGTGCGAAGCATATGTGGTTCCCCTAGCAGTAACTCTTCGGGTATCCATAGACGTCAGTGTTGATTCATTTCCTCAATGGAATGCTGTTATCCCCAGCTGATGGATTCAGTTCCTCGGTGGAGTGTTTGATCCCTAGTGGAACTTCTTTATCCCCAACCGAGTCGGTTGATTCAGATACCCTGCGGCATTTTGTTTTTTATACATCCCCAACGAAGCTTGTACATCCCTAGTAGAGCTCCTCTATCTATCCTCAACAGAGTTTCGGCCTTCCTCAGTGGAGTTTGTGCATCTTTAGCGAGGTTCGTATCTCCTCAGCAGGGTTGATCTTCAGAGATTTGGTTGATCTTCCCCAGTGGATTGCATTTGCTCCCAGTCAGAGTTTCCTCTTGGTTTTTAAGCAGCTTTTGTTGATTTGTTTTCTCTGTAGGGTTGTCCCCCATTTTTTATGGTGTTGACCTAAAATTCCCCACAGATTGGATGTTCTATCCTCAGCAGAGTTCCTCTTTCCCCAGTTAAGGTTGAGCCTTTTGGGATGTTGATCTCTCTGTTGTCCGACAGTTTGTCTCAATGTTTTGTGGATTGACCGAGGATTGTACCGGTGGTTCAATTTCTTTGCGACACCTCTGTATCCCTTGTGATCGTTTTGTCAGCATAATCATCATGTATACATATACATATACATTCATAATTTCATAATTTGCATATCCTGCATCTTCATATTTGATTTGTTTGAGATTCTCATTCTCTGTTATGGCGGTACTTTATCCCCATACCAAATCTGGTGTCTGTCCTCCTTCAATTATAGAGTGTCAGCCCTATAAGTAGAAAGACTTTAACATTTCTATGTTTCCCCACTGAGTTTGTTTCCTCGTGGATGGTTGTTATTTCAGTCTCCTCTCTAGTAGATTTTCTGGATGGAATTACTCCCCTTGAGTTATGTCCTCATTGGGTTGAGTCTTGATTGACCATTTTCTTTCTAGCTCTTACCTAGACAAATGTTTTGGTCCCCTAAGAGTCTATTACCCAGTAACTGGTGATATTCTTCTTAGTTTGCAGTTTGTTACTTCTTGCTTAATATCCGGTAAAAGTACCCTTTTTCTTCTCAATGGAGTCCCCTGAGAGTTAATCCTTGATATATTCATCTTAACCGATGAAGGATTTTCTTCTCCTTGTGGTTTTCTACCCAGTAACCGGTAGTTGTAAATCCTACTTTTTTTCCCTGAGTGGAGTATATCCTTTATATGTTCACTTTAACCGGTGACGAATTTTCTCTTCTACGGTTTTCTATCCATTAACTGATAGATGTAATCCCTATTTTATCTCCTCACAGAGTCTATCCTTGATATGTTCACTTTAACCGGTGACAGATTTTCTCTTTGATTGGTATTTTATCCAGTAACTGATAGATGTAATTCCTACTTTTGTTCCCCTTTTCAGAGTCTATCCTTGATATGTTCACTTTAACCGGTGACGGATTTTCTCTTTGATTGGTCTTCTGCCCAGTGACCATTAGTTGTAAATCCTACTTTGTCCCCTCGTAGAGTTGATCCTTGATATGTTCATCCTAACCAGTGACGGATTCTCTCTCCGACGGTTTTCTATCTAGTTTTCGATAGATGTAATTACCCTTTTGATCAGTTGGTATATCCTTGATATGTTCATCTTTACCGGTAACGGATTTTCTTCCCTGTCGAGTTTATCCTTGATATGTTCATCCTAACCGATGACAGATACTCTCACCCTTGGTCTTCTGCCCAGTAACTGGTAGATGTAAATCCTATTTTTCCGCATTTGTCCCCAACAAGGCTATTCTTACCCAGTAACCGATAATGATTACTCCCTCCTGGTGGTTCTTAGCGAGTCATCCTTGATATGTTCATCCTAACCGATGACGGATGGTCTCTCTGTCAGATCTTTATTGTCTCCTTACCTAGTAACAGGTAGTAGATAATAGATTTCTGCTCCTCCTGTGTTGAAGTTTATTTCTTCCCCAGTTGAGTTGAGTGCACATTTCCTTAGTGAAATCGCTTTCCCCTGTACGAGTCAACTACCTCAGTTTTATCCTGACTTACTCGTATCCCCTGCAGATGTCTTTGTTTCCCCGGCTAAGTCTTTCCATTTTTTGTGGAATTCCTCTAGTCCCCCAGTAGTTTTAAGTCGTAGCCTGACCTACACATAACTCCTTTTTATCCCTCCAGAGTCTCTGTTTCCCTAGTGAGTTTTCCTCATGGAATGCATTATGCTCCTGCGAACTTTCGGTCTCTCTGACTTCTTTTTCCTCTGTGGCGACATGTCCCCACAGAGCGTTAACTTTTGCATTTTTCCTATCATATGCATCATGAGGTCTCTTAGGGACCAAAAATTGTTTCTATATGTTTTTATTTAAGCCCATTCTACTAAGTCGACATGAAGATTTTAACCTTCGCCTCCTCAGTTAGAATGTCCTTAAATAGGGGCAGCTGTAAGACCCCAATTTTGACCCTAAGATCCCTCATGCAATTTCATCATAAACATTAGCATTGGAATCATATCTTGGCATCCTCCTTACCCCTTGTTCATTAGGTTTGTTTTGGGATAGATCACCAAGCATTTTGTGATTATATCATACTTGTATATTATCATTTTACTAACTAAAATACCAAAAATATGTCTAACTCTTTTGCAGGGAGGGCATGATCTCCTTGATTCATCAAGATCACATCTAGGGTTTGAGACCCTCATGAACAAAGAGCACAACCAAGAATTGATTCAAGAATGGTTATAAGCATCATATATGAGTCCCAATGATCTCTACATGTCATATTGATCAAGTTTGCTTCAAGAGTTTGTGGTTGATTTGCCTTGGAAGCCCTAGTTTGATTGTGTATCTTAAGTAACTTCTCCAACAAGCTATCTCACCAATTGATCAAATTTCTCAAGGGAAACTTCAAATATCATCATCTTATGCATATATGATCTACCATTAGCCAAGAAAGTCAAGAGAATTGGAAATTATCAAGTTGGTTGATGGTGGTTGGCCAAATGAATTCATCTGATCAAGACTGGGTCTCCCTAGACCCTATCTCCTACAATTTTCACCATATGAAAATGATTCCAAGAGAAAACTTACTCTAAATGACATTCCAAACAACTTTCATCTTGATACCTAGATCTAGGTTTGCTTGGAAAATCATTTTCTATGTTGAAACATTATAGGTCATTTCGTCTAAACCCTAATTTGAAAGTCAACTTCCCAAGGCCACAACTAGCTCAATTTTTATGAGATGAAAGATGTCCAAGTTGCACAATCAAATTCAATGTGTCTAATTCAACTTTTATGTTTGGAGTGGGAGCTAATTCAACTTTTTTAAGCATGTGATATGAGGCTACATTATAGGTCACTTTTGACCTATACCATTGATCAAGTGATTTTTCCAAACTTCAAAAATGCATAACCCTATCATTTCAAATCCAAATGACATTAAATTGGTGACCATTTTGAAGGTATTTGAGATAAATACAACTTTTATGAAGACACCTTTCTCATTTGAAGCTCCCATAAAACGTTAAGCAAGGTGGAATATTGAGACATATGGCTTGACACTTAGAATTTTTTTGATATGCCAAATTTTTCCAAACTTCCACTTAAAATTTATCCAAGTTCCAAGCTCCAAATGAAAAAATATTAAATATCAAACTTGTTCCTCTTGATCTAACCTTTCCAAAGAGCTCAAACTCATTCATTTTGGACTTGAAATGCATAGGCTGCACATGGCTTAAACAAGATGATATCATTTGGCATGGATCAATCTTCAAACAACAATGCACACGTGCCTTGCAATCTAAGCTAACTTCAAACCATCTGATATGCAATTTTGGACCTTCAGCTATCATTTCATGGGCCTATGCGCGCCCATGCAGCATTGCATCATCATTTGCCAATTTTGGAAAGTGGAAGTGAGTGTGCAAATATCAACCAATTCAGCTATAAATAGAGCTTCAATTGCTCAGAAATTCAAACACCATTGCGCCAACTTTGATCCCCCATTGGAAACCATTCACTCTCATAGGATAAACTTGATAAATTCGTTTGAATTTGAGCTTGAATCTCCACTATTTTGGAATTCAATTCTCCAGGAATCCATTGCTTCTAAACCTTCCCATTCTCTTCCTGCAAACAATTGAAGTGAGTCCTAGCACAAGCCGGATCAAGACCCATCATGTTCAGACCTCCATTGAAGGTAATTTGCATAAATTTTAAACTCTTTGATTCTCTTAAATTCTTGCTCAATTCCATTGATTCTTTGGTTGTCTTAAGTCCTACCAATGTAGGTAAGAAAATTGGGTTGCTTTGAGGTTAAATCGAAGCAACTCAGTTCATGTACCTCAGATTTCAATTACACATATCTCTTAATATATTTGGAATTGGAGTAATTGGAGGTCAGATTCGAGTTCAGCGCTATTTTCTCTTTAAGATCATGTCCTTGTTTCTTTTATTGGTGATGGTTTATGTTGACCAGTCCGGTGAGTGCCACCGGAGAAGATGATCGGAGCTCTGGCTCCGGCGATGACTTGGCCAACCTCTGAACCACATGATCCTCCTCTCATGTTCTAATCTTGAGCGTTGATGTTGATTACCATTTGTGTCACGCGGTTGACTCAGGTTCATGTGGAGTGTGCGTTTTGGATCATCAGATCTGCCACCTCAATTAATGAGGGAGATCTGATGGTCCACGTAATTTAGAATTTCTGAAATTTTATTTTAATTGTATTTTCTTCAATAATTCATATTAAATTTAATATTGATCCAAAAAATATGGGACTTTCACCAAAAAATTCCAAATATTTTTCTCTTTCATATTCTGAATTAAAGTTATTTTTTGGATCATTATTAATATTTTTCATGAATTAATTGATTTTGTATTTGTTTTTAATTGCTTAAAAATATTTTTAAATGTCCAAAAATTATGAAATTTTTTCTCCAAGGTCCTTTGATCTTGTTTGACCTATGATAAATCTCATGGCCATTTCTTTGGTGTTTTGATGTGATTTTAGGATTTGGACAAAACATATTTGAATTAAATGCACTATTTTATTATTTTTAATTGAATAAATGGAAATTAAATTTTATTGACCATTTGTATTGACTTATTGAGTTTGCTTGTTTGTTGTTGGGCCTTGGTCAAGGTTGATTTGACTTTGTCAAGTTAATATCATTGGATTTAGGGGATTGATGGAATGTACATTCCATCTTCCAAAATGAATGAATGATATTAACTTGGTAAAAGTCCTCCTTTGACCAATTTGTGATCTCATTCATCCCCCCCCCCCTCTTCATCTAATTCCCATTCTTCATCCATTCATTTTCATTTGGCCAATGACATCTCAAAGTCCTAATGCTAGTTGATTGAAAAATTGACACGAGTATGGATGAGATTAGGCCACACCTTTTGCATATTTTTGTGTGTGGTATGTTCCATGAGCATAGTTCATAATACTATGTCTCCAACATGCATTAACACCAAAAGTCTATTGCCTGGCCTCAAATAGTTGTGACTTCTACATAAGTCCAATTACGATTGCTTAACATAGTGCTAAATTTTTGACACAAAAGGCATAAGCATTCTAGTTAGTGAGATTGTAAGTTTCCCCTCTTTCATGGTATTGTGTGGAAACTTGGCCTTCTTTCTTTCCTTTGGAAGATGTTTTGGTTCAAGGATCCATGCTTGTGATAAGTGGGTTGAGTGTTCTCCAAAGAATGTCTTGAAAAGTAAAACAAAACTAACCTTTAACCTACTAACTATTAACTTTTAATTTAAAGCTTTTACTTTAATGCAATTTACTTTTTGCACTTTATTTCATTTGACATTGTACATATCATTCTAATTGTTTATGTTAATGCAATTTTCACTTTGTCCATTTGGACCATATGGTGTGATATATTTTGTTTGTATATACTTTGTTTGTTTATGTGGTCTTTGACCATTAATGTACATAATAATCATAAAAACCATAAAAAAAACTTTTGAGTGGACTGTTGGCTTGATCTTGAGCAAATGGACTTAGAATCTAGATAACCTCCCTAAGCTAAAGGACTTGGACAATGCCAATTTGTGAAGAACCAAGTGTGTACAATTTGAACTTCATCTGATACATCTTTGAAGACCTCTCTAGGATTCATCTGCAACATGATCATTATGAAGTTGTTATTTTGAACCTATGACTTGTGGAATTCATCTGTTGCATGGGCTATTTCTGAAGGAGATCATGGAATGGATAAGCTTGGACGAGGCCATCTTTATTTGATGCCTTTGCTCTTCAAGATAATATAATTGTGCATTTGTGTGTTGCTTGATTCTAAAAGTCCAATGGAATTTTGGGTTTCTATTGACATTTTTGTCTATTGGATTGCTGCCCATTTGGTAAGATCTTTTCAACTCTAAACTCTTAAATTTTGTGCATAGGGTAGTCTCTTCATCTTCTCCCCATTTCTTTAATTTCAAAATCTCTCCCTCCATTTTCAAAACCTTCTTTGTGTGAACTATTTTTGTTCTAAACTTTGACCATTTTTTTTGCAAAAGATAGAAACTTTGGCCTTATGCCATTACATTTTCAAACTTATCTTCTTAAATCAAACTTGTGAATAAATTTAACTATACTTGACCTAAACTTTCAAAAAGCCAAAAAGAACTAACTCATTCAAACCATTTTAGGCCTTTGTGCCTTTCAAACTTAAATTTTGTTAAAATCAACACACTCATTTTGAAATTTGTAGCACGAACTACGAGGTTTTGATCCCTCATTTTTATGTTGGTACGTAGGCACAAGACCGAAGGTCTTGTCAAATACAAAAATATAATTAATGAATTCTTTCCTCATCCCCCCATTCTATTTGTTTGTAAACATCACTTTGTACAAAATACATATGCACACAAAAAGGTCTCCCTAGGAGTACCTAGGACACTTTGGGTGCTAACACCTTCCCTCTGTGTAACCAACCCCCTTACCTGTGATCTCTGATTTTTATTAGTTTTTATTTGAAAACTTCTTACCTTTTGGGTTTTGTTCGTACTTTTTCCCTTTTCCTTTGGAAACAATAAAAGCGCGATGCCGACTCTTGTTAATTGATCTCTAGCTTGTCAATAGGTTGATGATCATGAATTTCCTGCTACACCTACTACCTCAATCATTCAAAACACATACAATACAATTAAATTATTCTATAGAATTATATAATTCAAATGGAGTGTGTAACACCTCAAAATTTGCCCTCCTCTCTTGGGACTAGCATTAACATATTTACATATCATTTTAGGACATTAGGCATCTCATATTGCATAGCATGTGGTTACATAGTGCAAGCCATCTTCCCAAGTCTTGATCAGGAGATGAGGAAGTTCAAAGGTGCAAGCTAGGGTTTAATGACTGATCATTGGCCATCTGAGGATTGGATTGTGAATTAGGGTTTTATGATTCTCAATGGATGTTGGTCTTCATCTTGATTGCAATGATACATCATCATCATCATGGTTGGATGTCATCAGAAGATTGAAGAAGATTCCTTGAGATTAGGGTTTTGACCACTGGTCAACCCTAATCAGGTGCATTGGGCCAATCAGGGCTGGATCAGGAGATGGGGTCTGTGATGATTATGGGGTTCATTTTGTGATTATATTGTGCTTATTGAGGATAGGGTATCACCCTTGAGCCATTTCAGTTGAAGATTGGGGCTCAGTTTGATCTATGCATTGCCAGATTCATCTATCAGATGAAAAGTCAACTGTGGTCAACTGTACATGATCTGGTGGATTTGGAGGTGGAAATGAGTTAGACACACTTCATTCATGTTGGAACAAGTGTTATATGACATCTCAAAGCTTAAGAATGAAGAAAATCAAGTCAGGACAAAAACTGCCAAAAATAGAAAGTGACTTGTAGCTGAAGTTTCCAAAAATGGAAAGTTTTTGACCTCAAAAACAGATGTCCAAGGAAGCTTCAAATGAAAAATTGTTCAACATGACAGATGTAGATCTTGTTCTCACCTTTCCAAAAAGTCCAAGAACTTGAAAATCCAATGTACGGTTTGCAAAATATGGCTCAGTGAATTTCAGAAAAGACCCGTAATCAGGAGGTCATAACTACCACATACTTTGTCCAAATTGCAAGTTCTTTATATGCACAAACTCCATTTGACATGTACTTTGAGGGTGCATCATTGGATTTGTTCAAAAATGGCCAAGGCAAAAAGTCACTTTTCAACTGGACAGCTGAATTGGACCAGGGGCAAAATTGTCCAAATGTCAAAATATTGGGAATTTTTGAATGGGACTTTTTTCCAACACCTCAGGAATGGCATTTTAAGTGTGTTTGAATATTCATTTCATGGTTAATGCACATGGTTTGAGTTTTGTCTCGAAAAATGGGAATGACAAAAATGGACATTTTGCAAATACATGGTGAGTTTGAGAAATACATGACCAATTGCAATGGGAATTGTTTCTACACTTCACATATGGTGTTTTGGACATGTTGGAACCAATTGTGAGCTGGCATGTGCTGTCATTGTGTATTGACCAATTTGCCCTCATTTGCAAAAATTACATTTCACTTAACACTCCAAATTGTTAATTAAGTGGATTAGTGATGGATTAAGTGGATGTATATATTCATAATCATGGCCTAATCATAACAGAATATCACAATTACCAAGAACAGATCTAGAAACCTCTCATTCTCTCCATTTTGCTCAAGAACACAACAACCTTCAATCTCAAGTTTCTCCTTCATTCCTTCACCAATCCACACGATTTTGGTTGCGTTGGATTCACATCATCATTGCCTAGAACTGTTTGTAGCATTTGGAGGAGGAATTGCTTTGAATCGTGACTGTTGCTAATGCCTTCATCCATGGTGATTTCGGATTGCGAGCTGTAGGAGCGAAATTGAAGGAACCTGAGCATCACATCACCTTGCCTGGAGCTTGTGCTGCTGCTGTTTGAGGAAAAGGCGCGCTAAGAACACCGATTCGATCACTGCAATTCCAGGTTTGAAGAAAATTCGAACCTCATGAAATGCTTCGAGTTTATATGTGTTTTAAAGTGCGTTTGATGTAGATTACAATGATGTAATTAGAATTGTGAATGCTTGCTTGTATCATGAGAAATCGCGATTTGAAGATAAGAACATAAACCCTAAGTGAGTCGATTCGAGAGATTGAGGAACTTTTAGGTCATGATAGTATGATATTCATGATCCTCTCATTGAGACGAATCCAACGGTTATACGCATGTCCATTTTCGTTAACGTTGAGTGTTCATCATTTTTTTCAATTTTCTGGAATTTCTGTGTGAAGGAGACGATGAATTAGTGTGTTTGATCCGTGGAAGCGTTTGAATTTTCAAACTGGGAGTTTCCCGCTCCCGCCACTGCAATTTCATTAATTATAATTAATTCATTTAATTTCTAAAAAAATATTTAACACTTTAAAAAATTCATAAAAAATAGTAAAAAATTCCTAAAAATATGGAGATTTTTTCCTTGACTTTGTTGACTTGTGTAGGATTTTTTTGACCTATTGGTCAAAGTTGTGCTTGGCAAAAATGTTGTTTGGCTTAGGCTTTTCTCATGTATGTTCATTTTTGATACATCTCACCAATTTGATCATGAAATGCTCATATCATAAAATAAATGGCTGAAAATTTTTGTGGTGGTTCTTGACTCATTGAGGATTATTTATATGTAAATTTCATGAATTTTTGATACCTGGTTAGAGAGCAGCAAATTCTGGAACTTAGGTGTGACAATTTGTGTCACACCTCTTGATGTCAACTTGTTGAATTTAATTGGATGACCTATGCATGTTGGAATTGGCTGAAATTTTGCATGATGACTTGTTGACATGTTAGGATGCTTGATGAATTTTTGTAGGATTTTTCACTGTATTTTCAATTTAATCTTGATTTTTCATTTCTGGTTGTTGAAATTGCAAGCTCATGTGATACATGTTGGTAGATTGATTGGGAAATCCTCATATTGTATTGTATGGCCATGAAATTTGATATGCATGAACTAGACACATGTTAGGACCTCCCTGTTTTGGTCTCATCCATTTCTTTTTAGTTTCCAATGAGATATGAATTTTTGAAGTGGATGTATGCATTGATGGTGTGAATTGAAGCATGTAATTGTGTCTGTTTTTGTTGATTTTCATTGACATGGTTCCATTTGCCCAATTGAGCTCAAATTTGACATGGTAGACCTTGATTGACCCCTGTTTAGGTGTATTTAATTTGAGATTTTTTTGATGTGTTTTGGCATGGCTTTGAATGAAATACTTCTGTTTGTATATTTGGTGCTTCATTTGAACCAATATGGATTGTTTTGTGCATGAATTGAACTTGATGGATGACATAAACATGAGACCAAGGATGTTTGCTCTTGTTTGATGTTAATTTGATGTTGGATGGTGGATACCTTGCTGTTTTAACTTTTTCTTGCTTTGGGACCCTAGGCTTGGCCTAGTGGTCTAGTTGCTAATGTTTGCTTGGCTTTTCAGGATCAAAAGCATAATGTACATGGAGAATGATACAAGTTGATTTTAATTGATGTTGTGGATGTTTGTACACTAACATAACATTGTTTTGTAGGTGTTGGAGCTTGGGCTTAAGCCTTGAGCTTGCTTTGTGTTGTATTGTTTAAACTGTTTGATTGTTTGCTGTACAATTTGTCTGATTGAATACTGACTGAGTTTGATTGTTTCCAGGTACTTTAGTTGCTCAGTTCCTTGTGAACTATTGCTTTGCTTTGCTTAAGCAACTTGCATAGAGGTATAACCTTCTTACTTCATGTAGTCTGGAGACCCGGCTGTTACCGGGCCGGGCAAATTGTCTGAAGTCCTCCTTAAGAGGCAATGATTGTGTATGTTTATTTTTAAGCCCAAGCAGGAAAAGTCCTTCAAGTAAGGCAATTGGTGGAAGGTAGGGACAAGCAACCTGTCCCCCACTATTCAGTTGAGTCTTCTCCTTGCTCCCATTACATGGTTGTAGCATTGAGATCAAAAGCCCAAGATCTGTGCAGTGCACATTGAGTCAGAGTCTCCGAGTATAGAAGGGTCCCCCCATTCTGGACCCATGCTCATTTGTCAGACGCTCTCCCTGGTTAGGGATATGAGCTGTGAGGTCTGATCCTCACTTCATCCTTTCATCTGCTTCACCTTAGCCTCGTAATGGCAAGGTTAATAGCAAAACCAGCCTGTACAGACGACTCGCTTCGGCGGTCAAACCCCATTGATTGAGCCTCTTGTTTGGTTATAGTGGGTGTTTTGTGATTATTTGATTGACATGTTTGTTTGAGATGCCTGTTCTCATTTAATGTTGATATATGATTGTATGCTTGTGTGCTAGCTTCTTTCCTGGTTAGGATAGGCTTGTTTATGCAAGTAGGATAGAAAACCGAACTTAGGTGAACGATGCATGACAACATTAGGCTCGAGTCTCAGCTCCCTAGTTGTGTGTCATTCCCCGGTTTCTGGTTAGCAATTTAGTCCCTTTCAGGGGAACTACATCGCCCTGATCCTCGTTCCAGACGAGGTATGTAGGCAGGAGGTCGTGCGAGACCTCTCCGGGCAACCTTTTTCTTTTTTGCGTGTGTTTACTTGTTATCTGATTATGTATGCTTGGGTTCGGATGCCGACGTAAGCCCAGTGATTGGCTGTCGGGCTCCACGTTTGCCCTTTTGAGTGTGTTTTGGTTCGGATGCCGACGTAATTCCATCCAGTGGTTGTCGGGCTCCATGTTTGCCACCCTTGCTTGTTTGTTTTGTGTTGTTTGGCGTGCGTAAGCCGAACTACAGAGGCTCTGATTCTTGTTCCAGACAAGATATGTAGGCATAAGGTGCGACGCCTTATCGAGCCCGTTTCTCTTAACCCCACCTGCGTTCCCTTGTGTGTGTGTGTGTGATGTTT
Source organism: Lathyrus oleraceus (assembly GCF_024323335.1). Lineage (NCBI taxonomy): Eukaryota > Viridiplantae > Streptophyta > Magnoliopsida > Fabales > Fabaceae > Lathyrus > Lathyrus oleraceus. Next base: position 5,650,466 of record NC_066580.1, read on the forward strand.
AGCAACCTTTTCTTTATTCTAGGACGTGGATCCCGTCGAGTACGACGGACGTGAGGGGTGCTAATACCTTCCCCTTGCGTAACCGACTCCCGAACCTTTTCTCTCTGGTCGCGAGACCATGTCTTTCCAGGTTTCTCTGAGCGTTTCCTTTCCCTATCTTGGGATAAATAACGTTTAGTGGCGGCTCTGTGTGTTTTTATTTTTGAGTCTCGCCGGTTGATTTTTCGCAGGATGCGACAGCTGGCGACTCTGCTGGGGAATGCTGATGTAGACCTATGCTGGTCCATCGTCCCTAGGCGAGTCCTTCCTAGCGTTATAGGATTGGTTTTGGTTGCTTGTATTGTTTATTTATTGCATTTATTATTCTAACCCATGTATATATGTGCATTAAATACTTGCATGCATCATACTATCATGTTGTTGCCGTCCTCTGCAGGTGATTCTGTTATTTGGGGTGGGTGTTCTGAGCGGGGCTAAAACCCAGGCCTGAGTATACACCTAGGATTAGCGTGGTCTCGCGTCGCTCACATGTCGGTTGGGCATGATGTTGCGATGTGACATACCACAAGCCGGACGAGGTTCATCTGAGAAGTGCTCTTCCAGTGGGGTTTTCCACTTTGGTTGGGTTATCTCTTTTGAGCTGTTGACTCTGGTGACCGATCATTCCCGGATCTTTGGTTTAGACGATTTTAAGAGAGCTACAATGGCACACCCGAAAGGGCAAACCCATTGAGTATCTCTGCCCGATTGTCGAGACTATTATCCGCCTTAGGGTGACCTGATTAGAATTTACCTGTGAGGGGAGGGTGATTCTTACAGATGCATGATCTGTTGGTGATTCAGATGATGACTTTTTGATCAGCGATTCAGAGACATATTTATGAGTCGGATTTATGGTCATTTATTGCCGAGACGCCGGAGTGCTGTCCGTGATTTATCAGTGGGGATCCGTTTATTTCAGGATTCCCCGGGCCGAGTTATTTATCAGTGGGGATCCGTTTATTTCAGGATTCCCCGGGCCGATTCAGATGGTTATGGGTATCTGCTCAGAGATTGATGATGATGATGATGATGATGATGTATCTGTCTTCCGTTTATTTCGGAACCCGTGGGTCTGATTGATGATTGTACACTCCTCAGATGGTTATGATCAGTTCAGAAATCAAGGCTGTGACTCAGAGCAACAAATGATCAGATGACTTGGAGGATGGCAACCCAGTGCATTGCATACATCTGCATCATTCTCATTTTGCATTCATCCGCACTCAAATTCACGTCTAGTCATATGGGTAATGCTATGCATTGAGAATCTGGTTGAGAGACATCTGGATGTCAAAATGTTATTGGTAAAACGTTATCTGTCTCGATGAAACCAGAATCAAAAGACAGAAGCTTCCTCATATGGACGGACGTCGCATTCATGCATATTAACCTGTTTGCTGTTTTGCAGGAATCATCGCTCGCGCTCGCAGAACTGTACCTTTGCACTCGACCCGTCCTCACAGATACTTCACCAGACGCAATACTCCTAGACTCATGGATCTTCCCAACACAGATATCCTCGAGCTGAAAGATAAGATGACTGAGCTGATCAACATCATGAAGGGTTTTGCAGTTGATCAGAAGGCTCTGGCAGACAAGGTTGAGAAGCTCGAGCGGGCTTCTGCAGCTAACAATGTTGTTAACCTGGATGGTGTTTCCAATCAGGGGCTGGGTGGATCCAAAGACGGTGAAAAAAGAGCGACCGTGGGTTTGGTGAATGATAATGCTGCTGGTTTTGGTGCTGGTGGTCAACCTGGACCCGGTCTGGGGCAGAATCCGAAGGATAATTTTGTACCTCCATTTTATGGCTTCGATGAGGATAGGGAGGAGGACCGAGAAGCTGATCAATTCTCCATGCACAACGAGCCATTGGGTCAATATGGTGGTCAACCACAAGACAAAGAGATTCAGTTGCTGGCAGAGAAGGTAAGGGCTCTGGAAAGCCATGCCACTCCGGGATTTGTCAACATGTCCAACATGGGGCTGGTGGAGGGGATTGTGATCCCACAGAAATTCAAGGCGCCTGCATTTGACAAATACAATGGGAGTTCTTGCCCTGAAACCCATCTTCAAGCTTTTGTTCGCAAGATTTCTGCGTATACAACAGATCAGAAGCTCTGGATGTATTTTTTCCAAGACAGTCTGTCTGGAGGATCCTTGGAGTGGTACACCAAGTTGAAATCGGCTGACATCAAGAACTGGCAGGATCTGGGAGATGCATTCTTTAAACAGTATCAGTTCAATGCTGACATGGCTCCTAGTCGTACCCAGCTGCAGGGTATGTCTCAGAAGTCAAGCGAAGGGTTTAAAGAGTATGCGCAAAGATGGAGGGAGTTGGCTGCCAGAGTTCAACCTCCTTTGGTGGATCGGGAGATGTCCGATTTATTCATGGGTACCCTGCAAGGGGTTTTTGCTGAAAGGATGGTGGGTTGTCCCGTCACCAACTTTGCTGATATTGTGGTGGCCGGAGAAAGAATTGAAAGTTGGCTGAAAATGGGGAAGATACAAGGTAATGCTTCGGCATCAGGATCGAAGAAGCCATTCGGGAACGGTCAGCGCGAGCACGAGGGTGAATCAAGTGCTGTGTATGCCCAGGGAGGACACGGTAGGGATCGTTACTACCAGCACACTGCTGCAGTAACCATTCCTGCTGGTAATCAGTCAGTCCGGCAGCAACGTCAGCCACCTCAACAGAGAGCCGGGTACCAGATGAGAGGAAAAGGGGTTGATCGCCATTTTGACAAGCCGCCCGTGACATATGCTGTTCTGTTCAAAAAGCTGATGGATCTTGGGTTGGTTCAGCCAAGGGCGATGGTTCCGATGAGATCAGATCAGAGGCCTCCTAACTATGATGAGAACGCCCGGTGTGAATTTCATTCTGGTACACCGGGGCATAACATTGAGGGCTGTAGAGCATTCAAGAATGTTGTCCAGGACCTGGTGGACTCCAAGGCTATCAATTTTGCGCCGTCACCGAATGTTAATGCTAATCCCATGCCAGCACATGGTCAGGCAATGGTGAGTGCAATTGCTGAAGATTCGGATCACGCCTGTGTGATGGGTGAAGAGACTGATGGTAACTGCAAGTTTGATGGTTGGATAAAGCCGTGCGTACCAGGGATGGAAGTCCAAAACTCGAAGGCTTAAAGAGATCAGCACTGACACTCATCTGGAAGAGTATTATTTCTTGTTTTCAGTTTTATTTGCATGAAAGCCATACATGTTGCCCGACATGTAATGGTTCATTGTAAGGGCCACCTTATGTTTAAATTTGCATTTCTGCATCATTAATAAATGGATGTTTTTCAGTCAAAAAACGGTGTTCCCTGTTTTTCATTTATTTTGCAGTTTAAAAACAAATAAAAATGGCAATGTTTATTTTCATTTTTCATCTTTTTGTTTTGTCTCGTTCCGACTTCAAAAACAAGTTTCCGGATCTCGTTGATAACAATTTGGTTACGCCCTCATATGACTTCGACAAACCGATCTATCTTGCTGAAGAAGAAGACGAAGAAGACTGTGATCTGCTGGAATTAACCAGATTGCTAAAACAAGAGGAGAAGGTGATTCAGCCGCATGAAGAGCGAATTGAGATTGTTATCCCAAGCACCGCCGAGGTTAGGAAAGAAATACGAAAATGAGGCCGCTTCAGAGGCGAATCGAGAGCAGGATGGTAGCCTTGTTGAAAGAGCATGTGGATGCCTTCACCTGGTCGGGTCAGGATACGCCAGGGGCGGATACCAATGTCGTTGTGCACAAGCTACCATGGAAAGGAGACTGTCCTCTAAAGAAGCAGAACGCCAATGCCTGTATCAGAGAGCCATGGTTTTGTTTCATGATCTGATTCATCATGAAATTGAATGCTATGTTGATGACATGATAACAAAGTCCCAAACAGAAGAGGGGCATCTGGCAGACTGGGGGCAAGTCGTTTGACCAGTGGAGATAATTCAAACTGAGGTTGAATTCAGATAAGTGCACTATCAGAGTGCGGGCCGGTAAGCTGTTGGGGTTCATTGTAAGGGAGGAATCGAGGTTCATCCTGCCGAAAAAAAAAAAAAAAAAAAAAAAAAAAAAAAAAAAAAAAAAAGAACAACAACAAAATGCCTGAACCGAGGAACAGAAAAGAGAGGTTCGTGGTTTCTTAGAAAGAGTGAACTACCTGTCATGGTTCACATCTCATCTAATAGCCACGTATGAACCCATATTCAAGACTGTTGAAAAAAAAAATCGAACGGTCAGGCGAAATAATGATTGCCAAGGGGCATTGAAAGAAATAAAGGAAAGTTGCAGGAACCTCGGATTCTGACATCTCCTTGTGGAGAGAGACTGTTAATCTGTGCTTGACGGCCTTCGAGGGGTCTACGAGGTGTATTGGGTCAGCATGACGCGTCTTGTCGAAAAGAGCATGCAATTTACCTTAGCAAAAAGTTTACCGACTGTGAAACAGTACATTCACTGTTCGAGAAAACTTGCTGTACTTTGGCATAGGCTGCTCGCCGACTGAGACAGTATATGCTGGTTCGTACCACTTTGTGGATTTCCGAGATGGATCCGATCGAGTATGGGTTTGAGAATCCAGCATTGACCGGACGGGTTGCGAGAAGAGCAAAAGAATGTTGACTGATTTGTGACACTCTCAGAAAGCAATCAAGGGGTGTATTGTCTGATTACATCTCTCCGCAACCCATGGTGGGTTATCAACCGAGGAAGTTTGAGTTCCCTGATGAGGATATCTCGAGGTGCTCTGATCGAAAGATTGAGAGTAACCGATCCCGGAGGAGGGGCCTGACCCTGAATCCGAACGGATTCTGATGTCTGATGGGGAGGTTAAGGAGAATAAGATTTTGTTGCCCGAATAACGTTTGAATGCACCAACGACGGTGTGATTGAGTAGGAAACTGGTATCCTGGGTATTGATCTTCGGTGTGTCTACTGGGGCAACTCCTTTCTCATTGGTATATGGGATGGAGGCTGTTCTACCTGTTGAGGTTCAGATTCCCTCTTTGAGAGTCCTGGTGGACGTGAAATTGCAAGAGGCTGAATGGGTAAGGACCCGGTACGAAGAGTTGAGCCTAATTGAGGAAAAGAGGCTAGCAGCCATCTGTCATGGGCAGTTGTATCAGCAACGGATGAAGCGTGCTTTTGACAAGAAGGTGCGACCTCGGATATATCACGTGGGTGATATGGTGATGAAAAGGATCCTTCCTCCTCAAAACGATCGAAGGGGCAAATGGACACCGAATTATGAAGGTCCATTCGTGGTCAAGAAGGTTTTCTCTGGCGGAGCCTTGTTGCTAACGACCATGGATGGCGAAGATTTTCCATTCCCTGTGAATGCGGACGCAGTTAAAAAAATACTTCGTGTAAAGAGACCCGCTGGACGAAAAGAACAAAATAGTCCAGGCAAAAATGGGCATCCCGGCGAACCGAAAAACAGAAAGAAAGGTTCGGGCAAAAATTAGGGATAAAAATGGAAATGTACACCCGGCAAGTCGAAAACCTGAGAAGGCGACTTGGGCAAAAATGGGTATCCCGGTGGACTGAAAACCCGAAAGGGCGGTCCAGGCAAAAGAGGGATTGAAACGAACGACTGCGTCTAGCATGATCGTTTGCGCTTTGGTTAAAACATCTTGGATAATACCCGGTAGGGATCAGTCGGAAACGTCTTGTTCAGAAGGCAGAAAGCATGGAGAGTCTGAGAACATATGGGGTGTAACCGAGTTGGAACTCGATGAGATCACGGGTTTCACATTGCCATTAGGATAGATTTTTCCTTTTGAGCGCAATTACCTCTTTTCAGGAATTGCTTCCTTTTGTATTGCTCATTTGAGCCACACTTTTTCGAATCAATAAAATGCACATTCAGTCAAATAATTTTGTTTTTGTTTTTCATTACCGCTTTGATTGCAAAAACATCCAGAAATTTTTGATAAAGAATCTTGCATTTTAAGACATACAATTTCCTCCCAATGCGTGTTTATAAGATTGAAAACTTGAAATCTTATTTGGAAGGTTGGGTGACCCAAGTGTTGAAATCTTGACACGCCTGGGGCACGGTTTTATCTAACGATCTGTTTTGCAGGAACTGTTAGATATTTTCACTCAATTGCAGGTTGTGATGTGGAAGCTTTGTAACAAATCCCCAGGGAGTTTGCTCAGGAATGAAAGAAATGATGAAGACGTTGCGGCGTACGACGATCCTTGATGGTAATCAAGAAGACTCTTCAAAGTCGGAAGACTTGAAAGTTTGTAATTCCCCGCAGAGTTCGATCAAGGACGAAGGAGGAACGGAGAGACGACGGAGGGACGTCCGACGACCCTTGAAATTAATCAAGAAGACTCTTCAAAGTCGAAAGATTGAAATTCTGTATAATCCCAAGAGTGCGTCTCTCGTCGAGCGCAGAGCGACTTGGAATACAAGATGATGGAGCAGAAAAGGTCCAGACGAGTCTGGAAATTCCCCAAAAGTGGAAAGCTGATATGAGTATTGGAGGCAGATACCGTGGTTCGATGAGTCGACGGGTGTTCTATGCCAATTATTCTCATTTTCCCAGCTAAGTCCCCAAGCAGAGTTATAGGGCTAGCTCCCCAGCAGATCCAAGGTCCGTGGACTTCTCCAGCCGAGTCAAGATGGTTATCCCCGGCAGGTTTAAAGTGGTGTTTCCTCCGCAGCCAGGTCTGGAGGTCTCTATTCCCCGAGTGGAGCGGGTTTCAATGACATATTTCTCCAGCAGTGTTCATCCTACCAGTGGATTGAACGAGTTCCCGTAGTGGACGGATTTTTGCATCCCCAGCTGAGTTGATTCTACCTATGGATTGCATGGATTGTCCCCAGCGGAGTCGTATGCATTCCCTAGCAGGGTCAGGTGGTTATCTCCAGCAGGTGATGTATTGATGTTTCCCCAGTTGAGCCTGGAGGTTGCTATTCCCCTGGCAGAGTATCTGTGAGCATTTCCCCAATGAAGTCGACAGATATCTGTGGGGGTTTTCCCGAAGTGGAGTTGGGGCGTGTATCCCCAGCGAGTCAAAGAGATTGTGGTATCCCCACAGAGCGCGATGATGGTTCTTCTTCCCCAGCAGGTCCTCGAGAGGGTTGGGTGCAAAGGAGGTATTCCCCAGCAAGGGTGCCTTATCCCTAGCAGCAGTGATTCCCCAGCATGGTGGAAATCGGAGCGTTGACGAGTCCCTCAGCAGAGTGTCTCGTATTCCCCAGAGGAGTCCCTTGAGGGGGATACTTTCTTTATGCATTCATCATGAAAAAATAAACATGGCATATTGCATAGAAAAATAAATAATCGCGTAGCATTTCCATAATTGTGGAGCATTACGCTGAAAAAATCAATCATTCATCATGGCAAGCATAAGCTAGTCTTAAGCCGTGGTTACCGTTTGAGAGGTGGTTTTGCCCAAAGGTGAAGAGGTGTTACTCCGAGGAGTTCAGCATCGTGATTGAATCAAAGGTATTTCCCCAGTGGTGCGATACTGGAGTAATTGTTTTCCGTCGAACAGAGATGGAAAGGTTATGCGATCAGCGCAATTCAAGCCGTGGTTACCGCTTGGAGTTTTGGTTTCGCTGGATGGTGAAGATGTTACTCTGAGGAGTTTAGCATCACGACGTCAGATCAACAATGTTCCCCAGTAGTGCGATATTGGAGGAGATGTTTCCGTCGGACAGAGATGGAGATAAAATCAGAAGACGTTGCGCGATCAACGCGATTTTCGGGGTTCAATCAGAGAAGAGTATATGTTGAGGCATTTTCGGGGTTCAAATGGAGAAAAGGAAGTGTTGCGGCATTTTCTGGGGTTCAAATGGAGATGGAGTTGAAGATTATATCCGGGATGAGGTCCTTAGGATTACTTTCTGTTCATGTGTCGCCTTAGACTCTGGTTGAGGCCAATGGAGGTCGTTATAGGTGTCTTCTGAGGAAGAGATACACATGCTACCTTCTTTATGAAGGTTTACCCTCTGACATGTCGCCCTCAGAGTGGTTTGGTGTTATTTCCGACGTTGCCAGCGGAATTATCACGAGAGATTGGAGAAAAGGAGATGCTGAGGCATTTTCTGGGGTTCAAATGGAGAAAAGGAAATGTGGATACATTTTCTGGAGACGGGGTTCAAATGGAGAAAAGGAGATGTTGCGACATTTTCTGGAGAACGGGGTTCATATTGGCGATCGCGAGTTATCGTCAGGCGACTGGGGTTCAAATTGGAGATCGGGGTTCATTATGTTGGCAAAAAGAGATGCTGAGGCATTTTCCGGGGTTCAAATGCAGAGATCTGAGGATCGTTTACGCAAAAGAAAATTTCGGGGTTCAAGAAAAGAATAGAGAAAAGAAGAGATGATAATCCCGCGTGGATGTGTGGTGATCAGACCATGGTTATCCTTGCGTTACCATTTATTTTGGCATCCAGGTCGTCGGTTTTTCGAGTTTTTCTTCGCCGATGCTGACAGGCGTTGTTAATTATTATCCCATCAGAGTGCAAATTGTTCGCCTGTTCTTGGTATTCAATCACTCTTCATCCTGATCATCCGAAATCCGAGGCTATTTCGTATCGACAGGTTCACAGTGGATTGAATAGGGGCAGCTGTAACACCTCAAAATTTGCCCTCCTCTCTTGGGACTAGCATTAACATATTTACATATCATTTTAGGACATTAGGCATCTCATATTGCATAGCATGTGGTTACATAGTGCAAGCCATCTTCCCAAGTCTTGATCAGGAGATGAGGAAGTTCAAAGGTGCAAGCTAGGGTTTAATGACTGATCATTGGCCATCTGAGGATTGGATTGTGAATTAGGGTTTTATGATTCTCAATGGATGTTGGTCTTCATCTTGATTGCAATGATACATCATCATCATCATGGTTGGATGTCATCAGAAGATTGAAGAAGATTCCTTGAGATTAGGGTTTTGACCACTGGTCAACCCTAATCAGGTGCATTGGGCCAATCAGGGCTGGATCAGGAGATGGGGTCTGTGATGATTATGGGGTTCATTTTGTGATTATATTGTGCTTATTGAGGATAGGGTATCACCCTTGAGCCATTTCAGTTGAAGATTGGGGCTCAGTTTGATCTATGCATTGCCAGATTCATCTATCAGATGAAAAGTCAACTGTGGTCAACTGTACATGATCTGGTGGATTTGGAGGTGGAAATGAGTTAGACACACTTCATTCATGTTGGAACAAGTGTTATATGACATCTCAAAGCTTAAGAATGAAGAAAATCAAGTCAGGACAAAAACTGCCAAAAATAGAAAGTGACTTGTAGCTGAAGTTTCCAAAAATGGAAAGTTTTTGACCTCAAAAACAGATGTCCAAGGAAGCTTCAAATGAAAAATTGTTCAACATGACAGATGTAGATCTTGTTCTCACCTTTCCAAAAAGTCCAAGAACTTGAAAATCCAATGTACGGTTTGCAAAATATGGCTCAGTGAATTTCAGAAAAGACCCGTAATCAGGAGGTCATAACTACCACATACTTTGTCCAAATTGCAAGTTCTTTATATGCACAAACTCCATTTGACATGTACTTTGAGGGTGCATCATTGGATTTGTTCAAAAATGGCCAAGGCAAAAAGTCACTTTTCAACTGGACAGCTGAATTGGACCAGGGGCAAAATTGTCCAAATGTCAAAATATTGGGAATTTTTGAATGGGACTTTTTTCCAACACCTCAGGAATGGCATTTTAAGTGTGTTTGAATATTCATTTCATGGTTAATGCACATGGTTTGAGTTTTGTCTCGAAAAATGGGAATGACAAAAATGGACATTTTGCAAATACATGGTGAGTTTGAGAAATACATGACCAATTGCAATGGGAATTGTTTCTACACTTCACATATGGTGTTTTGGACATGTTGGAACCAATTGTGAGCTGGCATGTGCTGTCATTGTGTATTGACCAATTTGCCCTCATTTGCAAAAATTACATTTCACTTAACACTCCAAATTGTTAATTAAGTGGATTAGTGATGGATTAAGTGGATGTATATATTCATAATCATGGCCTAATCATAACAGAATATCACAATTACCAAGAACAGATCTAGAAACCTCTCATTCTCTCCATTTTGCTCAAGAACACAACAACCTTCAATCTCAAGTTTCTCCTTCATTCCTTCACCAATCCACACGATTTTGGTTGCGTTGGATTCACATCATCATTGCCTAGAACTGTTTGTAGCATTTGGAGGAGGAATTGCTTTGAATCGTGACTGTTGCTAATGCCTTCATCCATGGTGATTTCGGATTGCGAGCTGTAGGAGCGAAATTGAAGGAACCTGAGCATCACATCACCTTGCCTGGAGCTTGTGCTGCTGCTGTTTGAGGAAAAGGCGCGCTAAGAACACCGATTCGATCACTGCAATTCCAGGTTTGAAGAAAATTCGAACCTCATGAAATGCTTCGAGTTTATATGTGTTTTAAAGTGCGTTTGATGTAGATTACAATGATGTAATTAGAATTGTGAATGCTTGCTTGTATCATGAGAAATCGCGATTTGAAGATAAGAACATAAACCCTAAGTGAGTCGATTCGAGAGATTGAGGAACTTTTAGGTCATGATAGTATGATATTCATGATCCTCTCATTGAGACGAATCCAACGGTTATACGCATGTCCATTTTCGTTAACGTTGAGTGTTCATCATTTTTTTCAATTTTCTGGAATTTCTGTGTGAAGGAGACGATGAATTAGTGTGTTTGATCCGTGGAAGCGTTTGAATTTTCAAACTGGGAGTTTCCCGCTCCCGCCACTGCAATTTCATTAATTATAATTAATTCATTTAATTTCTAAAAAAATATTTAACACTTTAAAAAATTCATAAAAAATAGTAAAAAATTCCTAAAAATATGGAGATTTTTTCCTTGACTTTGTTGACTTGTGTAGGATTTTTTTGACCTATTGGTCAAAGTTGTGCTTGGCAAAAATGTTGTTTGGCTTAGGCTTTTCTCATGTATGTTCATTTTTGATACATCTCACCAATTTGATCATGAAATGCTCATATCATAAAATAAATGGCTGAAAATTTTTGTGGTGGTTCTTGACTCATTGAGGATTATTTATATGTAAATTTCATGAATTTTTGATACCTGGTTAGAGAGCAGCAAATTCTGGAACTTAGGTGTGACAATTTGTGTCACACCTCTTGATGTCAACTTGTTGAATTTAATTGGATGACCTATGCATGTTGGAATTGGCTGAAATTTTGCATGATGACTTGTTGACATGTTAGGATGCTTGATGAATTTTTGTAGGATTTTTCACTGTATTTTCAATTTAATCTTGATTTTTCATTTCTGGTTGTTGAAATTGCAAGCTCATGTGATACATGTTGGTAGATTGATTGGGAAATCCTCATATTGTATTGTATGGCCATGAAATTTGATATGCATGAACTAGACACATGTTAGGACCTCCCTGTTTTGGTCTCATCCATTTCTTTTTAGTTTCCAATGAGATATGAATTTTTGAAGTGGATGTATGCATTGATGGTGTGAATTGAAGCATGTAATTGTGTCTGTTTTTGTTGATTTTCATTGACATGGTTCCATTTGCCCAATTGAGCTCAAATTTGACATGGTAGACCTTGATTGACCCCTGTTTAGGTGTATTTAATTTGAGATTTTTTTGATGTGTTTTGGCATGGCTTTGAATGAAATACTTCTGTTTGTATATTTGGTGCTTCATTTGAACCAATATGGATTGTTTTGTGCATGAATTGAACTTGATGGATGACATAAACATGAGACCAAGGATGTTTGCTCTTGTTTGATGTTAATTTGATGTTGGATGGTGGATACCTTGCTGTTTTAACTTTTTCTTGCTTTGGGACCCTAGGCTTGGCCTAGTGGTCTAGTTGCTAATGTTTGCTTGGCTTTTCAGGATCAAAAGCATAATGTACATGGAGAATGATACAAGTTGATTTTAATTGATGTTGTGGATGTTTGTACACTAACATAACATTGTTTTGTAGGTGTTGGAGCTTGGGCTTAAGCCTTGAGCTTGCTTTGTGTTGTATTGTTTAAACTGTTTGATTGTTTGCTGTACAATTTGTCTGATTGAATACTGACTGAGTTTGATTGTTTCCAGGTACTTTAGTTGCTCAGTTCCTTGTGAACTATTGCTTTGCTTTGCTTAAGCAACTTGCATAGAGGTATAACCTTCTTACTTCATGTAGTCTGGAGACCCGGCTGTTACCGGGCCGGGCAAATTGTCTGAAGTCCTCCTTAAGAGGCAATGATTGTGTATGTTTATTTTTAAGCCCAAGCAGGAAAAGTCCTTCAAGTAAGGCAATTGGTGGAAGGTAGGGACAAGCAACCTGTCCCCCACTATTCAGTTGAGTCTTCTCCTTGCTCCCATTACATGGTTGTAGCATTGAGATCAAAAGCCCAAGATCTGTGCAGTGCACATTGAGTCAGAGTCTCCGAGTATAGAAGGGTCCCCCCATTCTGGACCCATGCTCATTTGTCAGACGCTCTCCCTGGTTAGGGATATGAGCTGTGAGGTCTGATCCTCACTTCATCCTTTCATCTGCTTCACCTTAGCCTCGTAATGGCAAGGTTAATAGCAAAACCAGCCTGTACAGACGACTCGCTTCGGCGGTCAAACCCCATTGATTGAGCCTCTTGTTTGGTTATAGTGGGTGTTTTGTGATTATTTAATTGACATGTTTGTTTGAGATGCCTGTTCTCATTTAATGTTGATATATGATTGTATGCTTGTGTGCTAGCTTCTTTCCTGGTTAGGATAGGCTTGTTTATGCAAGTAGGATAGAAAACCGAACTTAGGTGAACGATGCATGACAACATTAGGCTCGAGTCTCAGCTCCCTAGTTGTGTGTCATTCCCCGGTTTCTGGTTAGCAATTTAGTCCCTTTCAGGGGAACTACATCGCCCTGATCCTCGTTCCAGACGAGGTATGTAGGCAGGAGGTCGTGCGAGACCTCTCCGGGCAACCTTTTTCTTTTTTGCGTGTGTTTACTTGTTATCTGATTATGTATGCTTGGGTTCGGATGCCGACGTAAGCCCAGTGATTGGCTGTCGGGCTCCACGTTTGCCCTTTTGAGTGTGTTTTGGTTCGGATGCCGACGTAATTCCATCCAGTGGTTGTCGGGCTCCATGTTTGCCACCCTTGCTTGTTTGTTTTGTGTTGTTTGGCGTGCGTAAGCCGAACTACAGAGGCTCTGATTCTTGTTCCAGACAAGATATGTAGGCATAAGGTGCGACGCCTTATCGAGCCCGTTTCTCTTAACCCCACCTGCGTTCCCTTGTGTGTGTGTGTGATGTTTAGCAACCTTTTCTTTATTCTAGGACGTGGATCCCGTCGAGTACGACGGACGTGAGGGGTGCTAATACCTTCCCCTTGCGTAACCGACTCCCGAACCTTTTCTCTCTGGTCGCGAGACCATGTCTTTCCAGGTTTCTCTGAGCGTTTCCTTTCCCTATCTTGGGATAAATAACGTTTAGTGGCGGCTCTGTGTGTTTTTATTTTTGAGTCTCGCCGGTTTTTTCGCAGGATGCGACAGAGTGTTAAAACTCTCCTCCACTTAAAATATTTTCTTCCTTAAAAAATTACCTGATAAAAACAATTTTGAATATACTTCTCGTATTCGACTCTCTAGCTCCTAAGTCAAATTTTCCTCTAGCAACTCCTCCCGAGACAACTTTCACTAGAGCAATCTTCTTGCCCCTCAGCTTCTTCAACTCTCGGTCCTCAATCCTCGCAAATATTTCTTATACTGTAACGTTGTCCCTCTCTTGCACTTCATCCATATGAATCAGATGAGACAGATCAGGAATATACTTTCGAAGTTGCGACATATTGAATACGTCATGCAAATTCTAATTATCGGGTGGCAAGGCAACTCTATAAGCCACAGTTCCAATTCTCTGAGAAATCTGATACAGGCCGATAAACTTAGGAGTAAGCTTCTTTTATTTTAGTGTATGCCCAACACCAATCACATGATTGACTCTTAGAAACACATGATCACCTTCCCTAAATTCCAGATCTTTCCTCCTTTTATGATGGTATCTTTTTTTCCTACTTTGTGATGCTTTCATTTTATATCAGATCAACTTCACCTTCTTAGTAGTCTGCTAGATAATTTTCGGTCCAAGTACAACACTCTCACCAAATTCATACCAATACAAAGGTGTCTTACACCTACGACCATACAATGTTTCAAACGGCTTCATTCCAATCCTAGAATGAATGTTTTATTATAAGTGAACTCGACCAATGGCAGATGACTATCCCAATGACTGAATAGTTTTTTCTGTCTGACCATCAGTCTGCAGGTGATAAGCAGAACTCAACCTCAACTTAGTATCCAAAGCTTCCTGCAAACTTCTAAGGCCTAGATGTAAATCGTGGGTCTCTATCGAAAACTATACTCGACGGGATACCATGTAGCTTCATGATTACCCTGATATAAATCTCATCTAACTTCTATAATGGGAAACTGATATTAATTGGAATAAAATGGGCCAATTTCGTCAATTTATCAACAATCACCCATATTGCATCAAACTCTCTTTGAGTATTCGGTAATCCGGTCACGAAGTCCATAAAAATACGATCATATTTCCATTATGGATTATCCAATGGATGCATTAAACCCGAAGGTTTCTGGTGCTCTACCTTTGACTTCTTGCAAGTCAAACATGCATATGCAAACAACACCACATCTCGCTTAATTCCTAGCCACCAAAATATTTTCTCGAGGCCCTGATACATTTTAGTAGCTCTGGGATGAATACTCAGACTGCTTCTATGACCTTCCTCTAAAATCATCTTCTTCTGCTTATAATTATCAGGCACACATACTCTACCTCAAAACCTCAGTACTACATGCTAATCCACTTTAAAGTCACTTTCTTCGTTTGGGTTCACTAAAAATGATAAATCTACCAGCTTCATATCTAGCTTCTGGTTCTCCCTGATTTCATTAAGGAATTCATTATTCAACTTGAACATACCCAACATCACACTTCCTTGTGTCAATTCACAAACCATACTCAAATCTCTTAACTACTCAATGATATCCAACTCTCTAATCATCAATGCTAGCATATGTAGAGACTTTCGAATCAAGGCATCAATCACATCATTAGCTTTACTTGGATGATAATTTAAGCTAAAATCATAGTCCTTCAGAAATTCCAACCATCATCTCTGCCTCATATTCAACTCCTTTTGGTCAAACGAATACTTAAAACTCTTATGGTTGCTAAACACTTTGAATCTTGAACCAAAAGATAATGCCTCCAAATTTTCAAGACAAATACCAACATTGTCAACTCCAAATCATGAGTAGGATAGTTCCACTCATGTACTTTCAATTATCGTGAAGCGAAGCCACCACTTTACCATCTTGCATAAACACACCACCCAAACCCATTTTAGAAGCGTCACATCATACTACAATTAGTTCATGAGGATCTGGAAAAATCAAAACAGGAGTTGTAGTCAACTTCTTCTTTAACTCTCTGAAGCTCTCTTCACAATGAATATCCTACACATAGGTCTGACCCTTTTGAGTTAGTTGAGTTAATGGAAGGGCTAAATTTTAGAACCCTTTGATAAACCTGTGATAATAACCAACAAACCTTAGGAAACTTCTGATCTCTGTAACCGATTTAGGAGCCTCCCATTGTAGAATTGTGTCTACTTTGGATGGATCCACTACAATGAAATTACCAAAAATAACATGCCCAAGGAAACTCACCTCTTGCAACCAGAACTCACACTTTGATAACTTCACAAACAACTTATTCTCTTTTAACACCTGTAATACAATCCTTAA
The DNA here is from genome assembly GCF_024323335.1 of Lathyrus oleraceus. NCBI lineage: Eukaryota > Viridiplantae > Streptophyta > Magnoliopsida > Fabales > Fabaceae > Lathyrus > Lathyrus oleraceus. The sequence goes on from NC_066580.1 coordinate 5,666,330, forward strand.
ATGCTCTGCAAGTTCTTCATTCAATTTAGAATAAATTAGAATATCATTGATAAAGACTACGACAAATGATCAAGATAAGGATGAAAAATGCTATTCATATACTCCATAAATACACCAGGTGCATTCGACACTCTAAAAGGCATCACTTAATATCCATAATGACCGTATTGAGTTGTAAACACCGTCTTCTGAATATTTTCATCCTTAACTCGTATCTGATGGTAACCTGACCTCAAATCAACGTTGCTAAACACATAAGCTCCTACAAGTTGGTTCATCAAATCATCGATTTTCGGAAGTGGATACTTGTTCTCAATCGTTACTTTATTCAACTGCCGGTAAACAACACATAGTCATATACTACCATCATTCTTCTTTACCAACAACATTGGAGCTTCCCAAGGTGATACACTTGGTTTGATAAATTTCTTTTCAAGTAATTCTCCCAATTGATTGTTCAATTCTCCCAACTTTGATGCTGACATTTTATATGGTCCCATAGAAACAGGTCTAGTACAAGGAACAAGATAATAGAAAACTCCACCTATCTCTTTGGCGATAAATCTGAAATATCATCTGAAAACACCTTTGGAAATTCACATACCATTGGTAACCCTTTAAATATTGTTTGACTCTCAACGGACAAGGAAAAAACATTGCAAATACTTTAGCTTCATCTTTCAACAACTCTTCCAATTGACTAACATATATTAAACTAGCTTCTTCTTCATCATCAGGAACAAGAAATCGTACTAACTTGTTGTAGCAATTGATATGAATATAGTTGAATTCCAACCAGTTCATTCCTAGAATGACATCAAGATCACTTACTGTCAAACAAATTAAGTCCACACCAAAGTCTCTACGATAGACTGACAAAGGATAATTTAAGCAGATTAAATAAGTAGTCACTGATCCATAAGTTGGAGTATCGATAACTAGTCTATTACTCAAAGTAGACACTCCAAGACCCAATCTTTTCACACAATCAACATAAATAAACGAGTGTGTCACATCTGTGTCAATAATGATAATCAAAGGAATGTTGTGAATGTAACATGTACTGTGAATCAACTTGTCGGAACTAGTAGTCTGAGATCCTGACAGTGCAAACACTTTCCCTCCAAACTAAGCTTTATTTGGATTTTGATAGTTGGTGTTGATGTAACCAGGTTCCCCACAGTTGTAACAAGTTGGCACATTAGTCTTGAAATCAGCAATAAGGTGTCCATGCTTCCCACACTTGAAGCACTTCTTTTCATAACTCTTACATTCATTGGCACAATGTCCTGCACCACCATACCTATAACATTTGATAGGAGCGGGAGTCCCTCCCCCACTTGGTTTTTTACCCTATGAAACCTTTTATTTCCCTTTGTCAACTAGAGCACTATATGGTTTTCCATGATTCAACTGCTTTCCCCTCTTCTCACTAATATTTTTATAGTGAACATACCAAGCTCAGTTGTCCTTATCAAAAGTCCTGCATTTGTTCACCAGTTATGGAAACCGGAGAATCTGTAGATAACCAATGTCCTGCTTGATCTCAGGACGCAACCTATTCTCGAAATTAATGAATTTATAAGCCTCTGCATCTGCACCATTATAACATGGACAAAATTTCACAAGTTCCTCGAACCTGGAAGCATATTTAGCAACGATAGAATTCCCTTGTTTCAGCTCTAGAAATTTAATCTCTTTCTTCCAACACATATCTTCTAGAAGTACCTCTCCAAAAATTCTCCTATGAACATAGCCCAAGTGATTTCATCGCCTGCAGCCTGTAGTCTCTAACGCGTATTGTCCCAACAATCATCAGCTTCCTCTACTAGCATATACGTACCAAATTGTACCTTATGTGCTTCGGTACACGCTATAACCCTGAAAATATTTTCAATATCCTTCATCCAAGTTTGGGATTCATCCATATCATACATGTCTTTGAAGGTATGTGGCTTATTCCTCTATAACTTTCCCAAGTTGCGGAACTCATCATTCCCCCCATTCTAGTTGTTTTGCACAACTTGAGCCACTAGTTGCAAAGTGGAAGCAATAACACCATCATTTTTCTCAACCACATTCTGAATAGCATCAACAAATAAGGATTAGAAGAACCTTGACTCAACTGTGTTCATACACCAGTTGTACACTATTGACACACTATAACCTGGCCGGACAGACCGACATACTCTGATACCACTATGTACACCCTACTTCCCGACTCAATACTTAATAAATAAAATATAATTTTATCCAAGTAGGACATCATTTCAGAATCCAAGAAGTCAGAACGTTACTTCATTTAATCAAAATCCAAGAAGTCAGAACGTTACTTCATTTAATCCAAGTAGGAGATCTTGTACCTAAAGATGAAAGATTGTGATGAACCATTGCTTGAAGAAGGGCCAGAACCTGGTTCCCGTTGGGGCATGGTATTTGATGAAGCTGTTAATAAGTATGGTATAGCTCGACTTTATGAGTCGAATTTGGGGTACAAACTGCAAGTGCACAGTTCTATCGCGTAGTTTTAAAAGATATCGATCCCACAGGGACTTATGAATCGATATACCGTTATCTAAGGTTACTTCGTAAAGCTAAGGTGGATAATGTTTGATTGTTTGGGGAAAAGCTAAAAGCTAAACTAAGATCTAGATTAAATATTAATAAAGCGGATATCGGTATGCAGTTCGTCGTAATTAAGGAATTAATTCTTTGTCGCTCCCTTGGTTTTAAAACAAATCTTTTCAGTTGACTTTATTGATTAAAAGTTTTATCTCAAACTCTCGCTCTGTTGAATAAACCATGATTTTATGTTAACGTAGCTGTCACTTATAATTAAGTCAAAAACCATTTTTTGAAAGCAATAAAGTCCGTAGAAACTCTTTTTAAGAAAACACTAACCGTTTAAACACCCTTATCTCAAACTCTCGCTCTGTTGATTTAGGTTATATAATTAAATTCGAATGCTTAACTCTCATCCTCACATTCAATCTTTAAAAATACTTTTTGGAAAAGATTAGAATTTAATCAACTCTAAAAATTGCTCTCGCCCTGATCTAGAATTAATGTCCAATTTACACTGTCCAGTTAAAACCTCAAACTCTCGCTCTATTGATTTTAACTTCTTTATGTCTTTTACTTTCGTACAAAAACCTTGTTATTAAACCTGTAAATTGAGACCGTAAAAAGAGTGATTTTAATTTTAAACTTTAGATAAACCAACTTAATTTTGATTCCTTCATTCCGCTTACTTTACATACCGATACCTAGATAAATTAGCCAGACATGCTAAACAGACTTAAATAAATATCATGCATAAACAGACTCATCTCAAGCAAATAATATAAATAAATAATAAAACAAAGCATTAAACAATAATTAAAGAACCTGAATAATTTAAACAGTAGTCTTGAACACTCCACCACAAGCCGGTAGGATTTGTTCTTGAATTCTTCAATTAACCAACAAATTAAAACGAAGGAATAAAAAAAACTAGATTCTAACGTAAGGTTAGATCCGGTGAAAAGGTACACAATAGTTTCCGGTGTAGAAACTATTATGTGAAAAACTAATTAAGTGCTAGAGAAGAAAATAGAATTGCCAAAAGAAAATAATAAAAGTTGCAAAAGTAGTATGTAAAAGGTATGCCTAAGCTGCTGAGAAAAAGAAAATTAGAAACTGCCGAAATCTGGAAAAAAGCGTCTCTGCTGCAGGTTTTGAAAGTAGCTATTTATATTGGTGCCTTCCGTAACGGTTTTGAAAATGTCTTCCGTAAATATAGTCATTACTTTGAAAAAGAGTCAAGCGTGCAGATAGGTTCAACGCGTTCCTGGTGCCAAAAATGTAGGAATGGTGTGACGTTCGTCACACCATGTGTGACGTTCGTTACAGGAGTGTGCAAGGGTGACGCTCGTCACAGCCTCTGTGACGCTCGTCACAGCCTCTGTGACGCTCGTCACAGGCACAACGCCTGTGTTCTTGTGCTTTTGGCTGGGCTTTGATATTTGCTTCTTTTCACTCCTTTTTGCACCTCCTTTTCTTCCTTTTTTTACTTTTGCTTCAAATAGATCACCTGAGACAAACAGAAAGGAAATACCGCGTAATATCTAATAAAATGCAGTAAATTGAAATAAATAATAATATAATTTAATTGAATTAAGTCCTAAAATATGATATAATTTCACGTTATCAAACTCCCCCATACTTAGATCTTTGCTTGTACTCAAGCAAAATACAATATAGAACTCGTTAAAGGTTTTAGCCAGATGAAATTTCAAAACACACGTCAATTCGTATTAGGTTGCATGTAAACTTTGTTTAGAGGTAACTTGAGTTAAATCTTGACATCAACAACCACCGTCACAACCTAGATAACCCTGCCTTATGCAAATCAGTTCAAGTACACTATGATAGCTATCCTAGTTCCTTTACTCTTATTTCACCCGTTTTCATTCTAGCGAAATCACATTAAGCCCTTTATCTTTTCGCGCACATAGTGGAGTAACCGGTTAGTGATTTTGATTCCCTTTTTAGCTTGAAGTTCTGGTACATAAGTCGGATAACTTTGTTATTCAGTCCATTGCAAATTGCGGGGGATCGGACCGTAGTCTGCCCTACCAAGTTCAGCACCAGATACCTGCTGAACCAACTCATAATGGATCTTTCATATTATGCTTTTGTATGATCTGCAACCTTTAGATTAAATGATCTGGTAAGGATCACCTAACTTACTTAGTGCATTTCCTGATATATATATTTTCTTATGTTACTTTGGGAATCATTCACTTATTTTCATCGGCCCTCCACGTAGTTTGCTATTAAGATGGTGCTGACTTCTTGTATAAACTACTCGGGGTTACTATAGAACTAAAAGTTCAAGGGATTGGTATAATAGGTACTTATCCTGATCTAACGTGTTGAGGTTTGTTAGAGTGTTTGGCGGTAATAGTTTTCGTCTTAATTCGTCTCAAGTTCGATAAAATGAGCAACCTTTATACTTATTGGGTGTTGAATTTTTGTTGTGGCTCATGAAAATTGAGGGAGTAGATAATAGGAATTTTTCTTCACACTCGGGACTTAACTTAAAATAAATCTAAATATATATATATATATATATATATATATATATATATATATATATATATATATATTTTTTTTTTTTATAATTAAAAGGGAAATAACAATGAAAGGAAAGGTACATACTTGAAAAAAAATGGAAATAGAAAGAACAAGTTTTCCCCCCATACTTAAAATAAATATTGTCCCCAATGTTTTAAGGAAATGAAATACAATAGGGAAAGGGAAAAGAAACTACAACTAAGGCTGCCTTATAGTTTAGATTCAGATTTCTAATAGCCCAATAGGCTTTATGTTCTAATTCTACCGGGAGGTGGCAGGATTTTCCATAAATGAGCTTAAATGGGGTCGTCCCTATGGGGGTTTTATAAGCAGTTCGATAAGCCCATAAAGCTTCTGGTAATTTTAATGACCAATCTTTCCTTGAAGTGGCGACTGTTTTTTCTAATATTTGTTTAATCTCTCTGTTGGACACTTCCACTTGCCCACTGGTCTGAGGGTGGTAAGGTGTCGCTACTCTATGCCTTACGCCATACTTAAATAGTAGTTTTTCGAGTACCTTGGATATGAAATGTGATCCACCATCACTGACTACTATTCTTGGGACACCAAACCTCGAAAATATTATATTCTTAAAGAGTCTAGTTACTACTCGGGTGTCATTTGTTGGGGAAGCTATAGCTTCGATCCATTTTGAAACGTAGTCTACAGCCACGAGTATGTATTTGTTACCGAAAGAGGATGGAAAAGGTCCCATGAAGTCTATTCCCCACACGTCGAAAATCTCTACTTCCAAAATACCTTTTTGTGGCATCTCGTCACGTCTAGATATGTTTCTTGTGCGTTGACATCTGTCACATTCCTTAATAGCCGCATGTACGTCCTTCCATATATTTGGCCAATAAAAGCCGGATTGTAGGATTTTAGCGCAGGTCTTGGATGTACTTGCGTGTCCACCATAAGGAGCGGAGTGGCAGTGTTGGATTATATTTTCTACCTCTTCTTCGGGTATACATCGACGGAAAATACCATCGGGGCCTCTTTTGAAAAGTAAGGGATCATCCCAGTAATAATGTTTTATGTCGTAGAAGAATCGTTTCTTCTGCTGGTAGGATAAAGTAGGTGGAACTATTCCGGCAGCTAAATAGTTGACGAGATCAGCGTACCATGGTGTAACAGATATAGCTAAGGTGGTTTCTACTTGCTTGTCAGAGTTATTCTCTTCCAAAGTAGCTATAAGTTTATCGTACGAGAAATCATCATTAATTGATGTTCTTTCCGGTTCAAGGTTCTCAAGTCTAGAGAGGTGGTCTGCTACTACGTTTTCAGTCCCTTTCTTGTCTTTGATTTCCAAATCGAACTCTTGTAGTAACAGGATCCATCTTAGGAGTCTAGGTTTAGCATCCTTTTTTGTTAAGAGGTATTTAATAGCAGCGTGGTCAGTGTAAACTATTATTTTGGCCCCGACCAAGTAAGAACGAAATTTATCTAGCGCAAACACAACTGCTAGGAGTTCTTTCTCGGTTGTGGCGTAATTCATTTGTGCTTCATCTAGAGTTCTACTTGCGTAATATATAACATGAAGCTTTTTATCTTTTCGTTGTCCTAAAACAGCACCTACAGCGTAATCGCTGGCATCACACATTATTTCGAATGGTTCATTCCAATCTGGTGTCTGCATTATGGGTGCGGAGATCAATGCTTGCTTAAGCGTTTGAAATGCTTCTAAACAGTTATTGTCGAATATGAATTCAGCATCTTTCATCAATAGTCTGGTTAAAGGTTTAGTTATATTAGAGAAGTCTTTGATGAATCGTCGGTAAAAACCGGCGTGTCCTAAGAAGCTTCGTACTTCTCTCACGGTTCTTGGGGGTTGAAGGTTTTCTATTACCTCTATTTTGGCTTTGTCTACTTCAATTCCTCTATTTGATATAATGTGTCCTAAAACAATTCCTTCTTGTACCATAAAGTGGCATTTCTCCCAGTTAAGTACTAAGTTTACTTTTACACATCGCTCAAGAACTCTTTCTAGGTTCTCAATGCATTCTTCAAAACTTTGTCCGTTTACGGTAAAGTCATCCATAAATACTTCCATGATGTTTTCGAGAAAATCGGCGAAAATTGCCATCATGCATCTTTGGAAAGTTGCAGGAGCATTACACAAGCCAAACGGCATTCGTCTATAAGCGAAGGTACCAAAAGGGCATGTGAACGTCGTCTTTTCTTGGTCATCAGGATGAATTGGTATTTGAAAGAAACCTGAATAACCGTCTAGATAGCATAAATGTGAATGTTTTGCTAATCGTTCTAACATCTGGTCAATGAATGGTAAAGGGAAATGATCTTTTCGGGTTGCTTTGTTTAGTTTCCTATAGTCAATGCACATTCTCCATCCCGATTCGATTAGTTTGGTTATAGTTTCCCCTTTTTCGTTTTCAATAACGGTTATGCCTCCTTTCTTTGGTACTACGTGTACAGGACTAACCCATTTGCTATCAGATATAGGATATATGATACCTGCCTCTAATAACTTGGTTATTTCCTTCTTCACCACCTCACTCAGGATCGGGTTTAGTCTCCTCTGGTGTTCCCTAGAGGTTTTACAGTGTTCTTCTAGCATGATGCGGTGCATACAAATAGAAGGACTTATTCCTTTAAGATCGGTGATGTTGTAACCTAGTGCGGTCGGATACTTTCTTAAGAGATGTAGGAGTTTTTCTGTTTCGAGTCTTCCTAGGTCTGCATTAACTATCACTGGTCGTTCAAGTTCTAAGTCTAGGAATTCATATCTCAGATTTTTGGGAAGTGTTTTCAGGTCTAGGGTTGGTTTGTTAAGACACTGCGTAGGGTCCGGTGTTATTGCCAAACATTGGTTGAGTTTGTCTTCTACAGGATAGTCAGATGATTTGTCTTCTCCTAACTCTGTTTCTTTTATGCATTCATCGATGATATCCATGAAGTAACATGTATCTTCTATTGCAGGTGCTTTCAAAAATTGGGAAAGAATGAACTCAATTTTCTCTTCTCCTACTTCGAAGGTGAGTCGTCCTCGTTTTACGTCTATGATTGCACCGACAGTTGCTAAAAATGGTCTTCCCAGTATAATGGGTGTAACTTCATCTTCTCTAATATCCATAATTATAAAATCAGTTGGAATGTAGAATTGACCTATGCGTACGGGAACGTTTTCAAGAATTCCTACAGGATATTTGACGGAACGATCTGCTAGTTGCACAAACATTTTAGTTGGTCTTAATTCTCCCATTTCAAGTCTCTTGCATATGGATAAAGGCATAACACTAATTCCGGCTCCTAAATCGCATAAGGCTTTGTCGATGACAAATTTTCCTATATGACAGGGTATAGAGAAACTACCCGGATCTTTGAGTTTAGGAGGCATGTTCTGGATTATAGCGCTACATTCGGCAGGGAGTGTAACGGTTTCGCTATCTTCAAGTTTCCTTTTATTAGAAAGAATTTCTTTTAAGAACTTGGCGTATGAGGGCATTTGCGTAATAGCTTCTGTAAACGGAATTGTGACGTTTAATTGTTTCAGGAGGTCAACAAATTTTTTAAATTGGCCCGCATCTTTGGTTTTAATAAGCCTTTGAGGGTAAGGGATAAGTGGTTTATAAGGTGGTGGAGGTACATAAGGTTCCTTCTTTTCTACGGTTTCCTTATTACTCTCTGTCTTTTCCTTAGGTTCACTTTCCTCAGTTGACTTTTGAGAGTTTTGGTTTTCCATTCTTGGATCAGACGGTCCTTCCACTTCCGTTCCACTTCTTAATATGATTGCATGAGCGTGGCTTCTCGGGTTAGGTTGGGGCTGTCCAGGAAATGTACCAGTTGGGGAAGCAGTAGGCGCTTGTTGTTGAGCTACTTGTGATATTTGTGTTTCCAGCATTTTGTTATGGGTAGCCAGGGCATCTACTTTACTTGCTAGTTGTTTAATTTGTTCACCAGTGTGTACATTCTGGTTTAAGAAATCTTTATTGGTTTGTTGTTGAGAAGCTATAAAGTTTTCCATCATGATTTCCAAGTTGGATTTCCTAGGGGTGTTATTGTTGTGTGTAGATGGGTTCGGTTTCTGATATCCTGGAGGTATAGCTGGGGCTTGATTTGGAGACTGTCTAGGTGCGTACAAAGCATTATTACTCTTATATGAAAAGTTTGGATGGTTCTTCCAATTTGAGTTATAGGTATGCGAGTAGGGGCTTCCTTGAGCATAGTTCACTTGCTCTGCTTGGATTCCTGTCAAGAGTTGACAATCCGTAGGAGTGTGACCTTGGATTCCACAGACTTCGCAATTCTGAGTTATAGCAACCACGGCGGTTGGAGGTGATACATTTAAACTTTCAATTTTCTGGACCAGAGCATCCACTTTTGCATTAACATGATCAAGGTTACTTATCTCGTACATGCCGGTTTTCGTTTGAGGTTTTTCCACCATTGTTCGTTCGGTTCCCCACTGGTAGTGGTTTTGGGCCATGCTCTCGATAAGCTGGTAAGCATCAGCATAAGGTTTGTTCATTAGTGCACCACCTGCAGCGGCGTCTATTGTTAACCTTGTGTTGTACAAGAGACCATTATAGAATGTGTGAATTACTAACCAGTCTTCTAAACCATGGTGTGGGCAAAGTCTCATCATGTCTTTGTATCTTTCCCATGCTTCGAAAAGAGACTCGTTATCTTTCTGTTTAAATCCATTTATCTGGGCTCTTAACATAGCTGTTTTGCTTGGCGGAAAATATCGGGCAAGAAAAACTTTCTTCAACTCGTTCCATGTGGTGACAGAGTTGGAAGGGAGAGATTGAAGCCATCTTCTAGCGCTATCTCTTAATGAGAAAGGAAAAAGACGAAGTCGAATTGCCTCTGAAGTGACACCATTAGCTTTAACAGTATCAGCGTATTGGACAAATACGGATAAATGAAGGTTTGGATCCTCGGTAGGATTTCCAGAGAATTGGTTCTGTTGTACTGCCTGCAACAACGAAGGTTTAAGTTCGAAGTTGTTTGCTTCGATTGCGGGTGGAGCAATACTTGAATGCGGCTCATCTTGTGATGGAGCGGCGTAATCTCTAAGAGCACGAGCTGGTTCTGCCATCTCGGGTATCGAAGGAAAAATGTTTTTGAAATCAGGAAGTTCTACAGGAGGGAGATTGTTTGCAGCACGATATTCCCGAATTCGTCGTAAGACTCGGAGATATAGTTCGATATCGTTGATTCGTAAGTAGAACGGCTCGCCTTGTGAGCGAGTATGTGGCATACAAATCGACGATAGAAAGAAAAGAAAAAAAACCTTAGTCTCTACAGCGTAACGGAAGAGTTACGATATCGACTAAATAAAAGTCCCCGGCAACGGCGCCAAAAACTTGATCGCTCGACTTTATGAGTCGAATTTGGGGTACAAACTGCAAGTGCACAGTTCTATCGCGTAGTTTTAAAAGATATCGATCCCACAGGGACTTATGAATCGATATACCGTTATCTAAGGTTACTTCGTAAAGCTAAGGTGGATAATGTTTGATTGTTTGGGGAAAAGCTAAAAGCTAAACTAAGATCTAGATTAAATATTAATAAAGCGGATATTGTAACACCCTTCTAAATACCCCAAAATATTTAATTAAAATAATAACATATCAATCAGAGTAATTATGCCCCGAAGGGTGTCACACAATCATTTCGCAACAATTATCAAAATATCCTGTCATACTCATTTATTAAATCAAAATACGACTCTTTTGCATAATTCGCAGCGGATACAAAACATCGACATTCAAATCATGTACTACATTACATGTAAAGTTGATCAACAACTAAATTAAAACATAGTCAAACATCCCCTCCCGATGTTACATCTACCAGAGCATGACCCACTAGGGACGACACTAGACTCCATAGCACTAGCTTCTACTCAACTCACTGCTCGTTACCTGAAAAATAGTTGTAAGGGTGAGTTCCTCAATCAATGTAATAAGCATTATAGGACAACATGTAATGCTAAGTAAATAACACATCAATTCACCCTAATCGGACTACGCACTCAGCAACGGCAATATCCATTCAAACATCATATTCAACAGTAACATATAGCATATGTATAATCTCAACCATACTCAACATCAACAACACAACACACAACACACACATATAATACTGGAATACATCCATCCATATTATATGCCATACATTCATTATGCAATGAGACTCCACACATGCGGTACCGACTATTCTTGAACATACAGTTCAAGCTCACCGATCAAATCCAGATACGGCTACTAAGCTCACTAGTCCCATTCATTTGAGATCTAATGACTCACTCACTAATTCCTCACCATGGGAATTAGCTACAGCCCCGAAGGCTAGACTATGCACACTAATCATCTAGCATGCAGACATCAACAACAAACCCACCATGGTTCACTCACTAATTCCTCACCATGGGAATTAGCTACAGCCCCAAAGGCTAGAATAAGCATGCTAATCACCTAGCAATGCAACAACAACAGCAACAATTCAAGAATAGACATAAGCTCACACTCTAAGCCATAAAACAGTCCATTCACAGATGCATACATAACTGATACCTTCACAGCATCATGCTTATCATCACACATCATTAATACATTTTATCACAAAAGCATATCACATCATGCCACATAATCAAATACAGTATTAGCACATTCTACTAATACCTATACTACTCAAAACAACGGGAAATGATCCCTGCTACATCATACATCAGCTAAGTACATCACTCAGCCTAAACAACCAAAAACTGCACAACGACAGCACAGAAAAATCACAATTCTGCCCATACGCGTATTGCCTATGCCCATACGCGTATTGCCCACGCCTGACCAAATCCATACGCGTAATGCCCACGCCCATACGCGTATGCTACGCGTATCACATTCCCATACGCGTACCAACAGAGACCAAAACACGTTCAAAACATCATCTTCCTCATCCATACGCGTATTGCCTAGTGCCATACGCGTACCAGCCATCTCATACGCGTATTGCCTAGTGCCATATGCGTATGACCAGAAACCAGAACTCTCAGATCTGCAATGGCTTTCTCTGCTACGGGATCTATCCAATTTACCCTTCCACAGTCCAAATTTCACACCATATTACACATAACATCTAACACGAATCATACATTTTCGATTTCACAAATTGTTAACCTTTCTACCTCTAATTCCTACGAATTTCTCATCAATCATCACCCAAATTCGTTCATCAATAAGTCACAAGTTCATCACATATATCATTCAATCAGAGGCAATTTCAATGGTTTCTCACTACCCATCACATACTATCCCATAATACCCGTTAATCGATGATAAACCCCCCCTTACCTGAGTTAATCCGGCACTTCCGTTAGCTTCAAGCTTTTCCTCTTCTCTTGCTCTGCCTCTTTGCCTTTTTCCACTTTCAGCCGCTTCTCTGTTTCTTTTCACGTGAAAACCCTTTTTACCACAAATGGGACTTTTTATTATTCCAACTTATTTTATTCCAATAAAATAATAATCCAATAATGATTATTCCAAAATAATAATAATCCAAACTTCCAATTATTCAATTAAATTAATAAATAAAATATTAATTTAAATTAAATAATTATCTTATTTTAATTGGGGTGTTACAACTCTCCCCCACTAAAAGAGTTTTCGTCCTCGAAAACATACCTCAAGCGAACAACTCCGGATAAGACTCCTTCATCTGGCTCTCAAGTTCCCAAGTCACATTGCCACCTGCTGGTCCTCCCCAAGCTACCTTCACCAAGGCAATCTCTTTACCCCGCAACTGCTTCAACTCTCGATCCTCGATCCTCATAGGTGATGTTTCAACAGTCAGGTTATCTCTCACCTGTACATCATCTATTTGGACTACATGCGACGGATCATGAATGTACCTCCTCAACTGAGACACATGAAAAACCTCATGCAAATTCGCAAGCGATGGCGGTAAAGCGATACGATAGGCTACCTCTCCTATCCTCTCCAAAATCTGATAAGGACCAATAAATCGAGGTGTCAACTTCTTCGACTTCAAAGCTCGACTAACACCAGTTATCGGAGTAACACGAAGAAACACATGATCTCCCTCTTGGAACTCAAGTGACTTCCTCCTCTTATCATGATAACTCTTCTGACGACTCTGAGCAATTCTCATCTTCTCCTGAATCATCTTAATCTTTTCCGTAGTTTGTTGAACAATCTCCGGTCCAACCACAGCACTCTCACCGGACTCATACCAACATAAAGGCGTCCGACATCTTCTACCATACAAAGCTTCAAACGGTGCCATACCAATACTAGAATGAAAACTATTGTTGTAGGTAAACTCAATCAAAGGCAAATAACAATCCCAAGCACCTCCCTTTTCCAAAACACAAGCTCTCAGAAGATCCTCTAATGACTGAATCGTCCTCTCAGTCTGACCATCAGTCTGCGGATGATATGCAGAACTCAATCTCAGCTTAGTTCCCAAAGCCCTCTGCAAACCTTCCCAGAACTTCGATGTAAATCTAGGATCTCTGTCCGAAACAATACTGGACGGAATACCATGCAAGCTTACAATCTTCTCAATATACAACTCGGCTAATCTCTCTAACGGATAATCCATTCTGATCGGAATGAAATGAGCCGACTTCGTCAATCTATCCACAATCACCCAAATAGCTTCAAAATTCTTATTTGTCCTCGGCAAACCAGAAACAAAATCCATACTGATACTATCCCACTTCCACTCTGGGATAGCCAACGGTTGCATTAGCCCAGACGGCTTCTGATGCTCAATCTTCGACTTCTGACAAGTCAAACAGGAATAAACAAAACTCGCAATTTCTCTTTTCATTCCCGGCCACCAAAATAACTTCTTCAAATCATGATACATCTTCGTAGCTCCAGGATGAATACTCAAGCCACTACGATGTCCTTCCTCAAGAATACTCTTCTTAAGTTCGGCAACGTCCGGAACACACACCCGATTACCAAATTTCAAAACACCATTCTCGTCAACTCGGAATTCACCACCTTGACCTTGATTCACTAAAGTCAACTTATCAACCAAAAGCATATCGGATTTCTGACCCTCTCTGATCTCATCCAGAATACCACTTGTTAACTTCAACATTCCCAATCTAACACTATTGTGAGTACTCTCACACACCAAACTCAAGTCTCTAAACTGCTCAATTAAATCCAATTCCTTAACCATTAACATAGACATATGCAATGATTTCCGGCTCAATGCATCAGCTACTACGTTTGCTTTACCCGGATGGTAATTCAAACCAAAATCATAATCCTTCAGAAATTCTAACCATCTCCTCTGTCTCATATTCAGCTCTTTCTGATCAAACAAATACTTTAAACTCTTATGATCACTAAAAACCTCAAATCTTGATCCGTACAAATAATGCCTCCACAACTTCAGAACAAAAACCACAGCTGCCAAGTCTAAATCATGTGTCGGATAGTTCCTCTCATGAACTCTTAGCTGTCTCGAAGCATAAGCTATAACCTGCTTATTCTGCATCAACACACCACCCAAACCCAACAATGAAGCATCACAGTAAACCTCAAATGATTCCGACGAGCTCGGTAATATCAGAATAGGAGCAGTAGTCAACCTTCTCTTTAACTCTTGGAAACCTTCTTCACATCTTGAGTCCCAAACAAACGCTTGCCCCTTTCTAGTCAACATCGTCAACGGTAACGCCAACTTAGAAAATCCCTCAATGAACTTCCTATAATAACCTGCAAGTCCAAGAAAACTTCTTATCTCAGAAACTGACTTCGGAGCTTCCCACTTAGACACCGCTTCTATCTTAGAAGGATCAACAGCAACCCCACCTCTTGAAATCACATGACCAAGAAAACTAACTTCTTCTAACCAAAATTCACACTTAGACAGTTTAGCAAATAACTTCTTTTCTCGCAGAACTCCCAAAACCACTCTCAAATGCTCAGCATGCTCTTCTTCAGATTTCGAATACACTAAAATGTCATCAATAAACACTACCACAAACTTGTCTAGGTACGGATGGAAAATCCTATTCATATACTCCATAAATACTCCAGGCGCATTAGTCACACCAAAAGGCATTACAGAATACTCATAATGTCCATACCTTGTTCTGAAAGAAGTCTTCTGAATATCCTCAGTTTTCACACGTATCTGGTGATACCCAGATCTCAAATCTATCTTGCTAAACACACTCGCACCAACCAACTGATCCATCAAATCATCAATCCTCGGCAAAGGATACCGATTCTTGATCGTCACTTTATTCAGTTGCCTGTAGTCCACACACAACCTCATAGTACCTTCTTTCTTCTTAACCAATAACACTGGTGCACCCCACGGCGACACACTCGGACGAATAAATTTCTTATCCAACAAATCTTCCAACTGACTCTTCAATTCAGTCAGCTCAACAGCAGACATACGGTACGGAGCCATCGATATTGGCCTAGTACTAGGTACCAAATCAATCGAGAACTCAACTTCACGCTCTGGCGGCAATTCATTCACCTCTTCCGGAAACACATCAGGAAAATCACACACCACAGCCAAATCACAAATCACCAGTTTATCTTTAGCTTCCAAAGTCGCTAACAGCATAAACAACTCTGCCCCATCTGCTACTTCCTCATTCACTTGCCTTGCTGATAGAAACAAACTCTTTTCTTCCTCAACCTCAGGAAAGATCACAGTCTTATCAAAACAGTTGATATAGACTCGATTAAACACTAACCAGTTCATACCCAGAATAACATCAATCTGCACTAGTGGAAGACACACAAGGTCTATCCTAAAATCCCTACCAAAAATACTCAAAGGGCAACTTAAACAAACTGAAGTAGTAGTCACTGAACCCTTCGCAGGAGTATCAATCACCATACTACCCAACATCTCAGATATCTCTAACTTAAGTTTCACAGCACAATCCAAAGATATAAAAGAATGAGTCGCACCTGTGTCAATAATAGCTACAAGAGGAAAGCCATTAATATAACATGTACCTCGGATCAAACGATCATCTGCAGAAGTCTCAGAACCCGATAAAGCAAAGACCTTGCCTCCTGACTGATTCTCTTTCTTCGGTTTAGGACACTGTGGACTGATATGACCCACTTCTCCACAGTTGAAACAAGTCACAGTCTTCAACCGACACTCTGCAGCCAAATGACCACCTTTTCCACACTTGAAACACTTCATCTCAGCACTGGTACACTCATGAACACGATGTCCAGCCCGACCACATCTATAACACTTAACAGGAGCACTAGAGTCTCCCCCACTAGGCCTCTTCATCCCACTCTGCCGCTGGAAACCTTTGCCAGCTGCATACGGTTTTCCACGATCAATCTGATTCTTACCTTTCCTATCAACCCTTTGCTGATAGCTCTCTGCTCTAGCCTTGGAATCCTGTTCGAAAATCCTGCAACAGTCAACCAAATCAGAAAACACCCTGATCCGCTGATATCCAATCGCCTGCTTGATCTCGGGACGCAACCCGTTCTCAAACTTCACACATTTGGAAAATTCCCCAGTAGCCTCACTATAGGGAGTATAATACTTTGACAGCTCTGTGAACTTAGCAGCATACTCAGTAACAGACCGGTTACCCTGCTTCAATTCCAAGAATTCTATTTCTTTCTTTCCTCTGACATCCTCTGGAAAGTACTTCCTCAGAAATCTCTCTCTGAACACAGCCCAAGTGATCTCAGCATTTCCAGCAGATTCCAACTCAGTGCGGGTAGCAACCCACCAATCATCAGCTTCCTCTGACAGCATATGCGTACCGAACCTGACCTTCTGGTTATCGGCACACTCAGTTACTCGGAAGATTCTCTCGATCTCCTTCAACCACTTCTGAGCGCCATCTGGATCGTATGCCCCCTTAAACATTGGAGGATTGTTCTTCTGGAACTCACTCAGTTGACGAGCAGCTCCCATTCCCATAACATTCGGATTTCCTCCAAGTACTCCAGCTAGCATACCCAGAGCCTCAGCAATCGCAGCATCATCTCTACCTCTTCCAGCCATCTCTATTCTGAAAACCCAAACAAACTAAAACAATGAGTACTGATAGGTTACACAACACCTATACCGTACAGGGGAAACAGAATAATTACGACTCGACTCGACCGACTATGCTCTGATACCACTAATGTAACACCCTTCTAAATACCCCAAAATATTTAATTAAAATAATAACATATCAATCAGAGTAATTATGCCCCGAAGGGTGTCACACAATCATTTCGCAACAATTATCAAAATATCCTGTCATACTCATTTATTAAATCAAAATACGACTCTTTTGCATAATTCGCAGCGGATACAAAACATCGACATTCAAATCATGTACTACATTACATGTAAAGTTGATCAACAACTAAATTAAAACATAGTCAAACATCCCCTCCCGATGTTACATCTACCAGAGCATGACCCACTAGGGACGACACTAGACTCCATAGCACTAGCTTCTACTCAACTCACTGCTCGTTACCTGAAAAATAGTTGTAAGGGTGAGTTCCTCAATCAATGTAATAAGCATTATAGGACAACATGTAATGCTAAGTAAATAACACATCAATTCACCCTAATCGGACTACGCACTCAGCAACGGCAATATCCATTCAAACATCATATTCAACAGTAACATATAGCATATGTATAATCTCAACCATACTTAACATCAACAACACAACACACAACACACACATATAATACTGGAATACATCCATCCATATTATATGCCATACATTCATTATGCAATGAGACTCCACACATGCGGTACCGACTATTCTTGAACATACAGTTCAAGCTCACCGATCAAATCCAGATACGGCTACTAAGCTCACTAGTCCCATTCATTTGAGATCTAATGACTCACTCACTAATTCCTCACCATGGGAATTAGCTACAACCCCGAAGGCTAGACTATGCACACTAATCATCTAGCATGCAGACATCAACAACAAACCCACCATGGTTCACTCACTAATTCCTCACCATGGGAATTAGCTACAGCCCCAAAGGCTAGAATAAGCATGCTAATCACCTAGCAATGCAACAACAACAGCAACAATTCAAGAATAGACATAAGCTCACACTCTAAGCCATAAAACAGTCCATTCACAGATGCATACATAACTGATACCTTCACAGCATCATGCTTATCATCACACATCATTAATACATTTTATCACAAAAGCATATCACATCATGCCACATAATCAAATACAGTATTAGCACATTCTACTAATACCTATACTACTCAAAACAACGGGAAATGATCCCTGCTACATCATACATCAGCTAAGTACATCACTCAGCCTAAACAACCAAAAACTGCACAACGACAGCACAGAAAAATCACAATTCTGCCCATACGCGTATTGCCTATGCCCATACGCGTATTGCCCACGCCTGACCAAATCCATACGCGTAATGCCCACGCCCATACGCGTATGCTACGCGTATCACATTCCCATACGCGTACCAACAGAGACCAAAACACGTTCAAAACATCATCTTCCTCATCCATACGCGTATTGCCTAGTGCCATACGCGTACCAGCCATCTCATACGCGTATTGCCTAGTGCCATACGCGTATGACCAGAAACCAGAACTCTCAGATCTGCAATGGCTTTCTCTGCTACGGGATCTATCCAATTTACCCTTCCACAGTCCAAATTTCACACCATATTACACATAACATCTAACACGAATCATACATTTTCGATTTCACAAATTGTTAACCTTTCTACCTCTAATTCCTACGAATTTCTCATCAATCATCACCCAAATTCGTTCATCAATAAGTCACAAGTTCATCACATATATCATTCAATCAGAGGCAATTTCAATGGTTTCTCACTACCCATCACATACTATCCCATAATACCCGTTAATCGATGATAAACCCCCCCTTACCTGAGTTAATCCGGCACTTCCGTTAGCTTCAAGCTTTTCCTCTTCTCTTGCTCTGCCTCTTTGCCTTTTTCCACTTTCAGCCGCTTCTCTGTTTCTTTTCACGTGAAAACCCTTTTTACCACAAATGGGACTTTTTATTATTCCAACTTATTTTATTCCAATAAAATAATAATCCAATAATGATTATTCCAAAATAATAATAATCCAAACTTCCAATTATTCAATTAAATTAATAAATAAAATATTAATTTAAATTAAATAATTATCTTATTTTAATTGGGGTGTTACAGATATCGGTATGCAGTTCGTCGTAATTAAGGAATCAATTCTTTGTCGGTCCCTTGGTTTTAAAACAAATCTTTTCAGTTGACTTTATTGATTAAAAGTTTTATCTCAAACTCTCGCTCTGTTGAATAAACCATGATTTTATGTTAACGTAGCTGTCACTTATAATTAAGTCAAAAACCATTTTTTGAAAGCAATAAAGTCCGTAGAAACTCTTTTTAAGAAAACACTAACCGTTTAAACACCCTTATCTCAAACTCTCGCTCTGTTGATTTAGGTTATATAATTAAATTCGAATGCTTAACTCCCATCCTCACATTCAATCTTTAAAAATACTTTTTGGAAAAGATTAGAATTTAATCAACTCTAAAAATTGCTCTCGCCCTGATCTAGAATTAATGTCCAATTTACACTGTCCAGTTAAAACCTCAAACTCTCGCTCTATTGATTTTAACTTCTTTATGTCTTTTACTTTCGTACAAAAACCTTGTTATTAAACCTGTAAATTGAGACCGTAAAAAGAGTGATTTTAATTTTAAACTTTAGATAAACCAACTTAATTTTGATTCCTTCATTCCGCTTATTTTACATACCGATACCTAGATAAATTAGCCAGACATGCTAAACAGACTTAAATAAATATCATGCATAAACAGACTCATCTCAAGCAAATAATATAAATAAATAATAAAACAAAGCATTAAACAATAATTAAAGAACCTGAATAATTTAAACAGTAGTCTTGAACACTCCACCACAAGCCGGTAGGATTTGTTCTTGAATTCTTCAATTAACCAACAAATTAAAACGAAGGAATAAAAAAAACTAGATTCTAACGTAAGGTTAGATCCGGTGAAAAGGTACACAATAGTTTCCGGTGTAGAAACTATTATGTGAAAAACTAATTAAGTGCTAGAGAAGAAAATAGAATTGCCAAAAGAAAATAATAAAAGTTGCAAAAGTAGTATGTAAAAGGTATGCCTAAGCTGCTGAGAAAAAGAAAATTGGAAACTGCCGAAATCTGGAAAAAAGCGTCTCTGCTGCAGGTTTTGAAAGTAGCTATTTATATTGGTGCCTTCCGTAACGGTTTTCAAAACGTCTTCCGTAAATATAGCCATTACTTTGAAAAAGAGTCAAGCGTGCAGATAGGTTCAACGCGTTCCTGGTGCCAAAAATGTAGGAATGGTGTGACGTTCGTCACACCATGTGTGACGTTCGTTACAGGAGTGTGCAAGGCGTGACGCTCGTCACAGCCTCTGTGACGCTCGTCACAGACACAACGCCTGTGTTCTTGTGCTTTGGGCTGGGCTTTGATATTTGCTTCTTTTCACTCCTTTTTGCACCTCCTTTTCTTCCTTTTTTTACTTTTGCTTCAAATAGATCACCTGAGACAAATAGAAAGGAAATACCGCGTAATATCTAATAAAATGCAGTAAATTGAAATAAATAATAATATAATTTAATTGAATTAAGTCCTAAAATATGATATAATTTCACGTTATCATTCCCGTTGGGGCATGGTATTTGATGAAGCTGTTAATAAGTATGGTAATGGCATTGGGGAAGTGATTATTACTCCTCAAGGCACGCATTTTCCGTTTACAGGTAGATTAAATTTCAAGTGTACAAACAATATGACTGAGTATGAAGCCTGCATTATGGGGCTTGAAGAGGCCATTAATCTCAGAATCAAATATCTTGATGTCTTTGGAGATTCAACTTTGGTTGTGAATCAAATCAAAGGTGAGTGGGAGACGAATCAACCCGGTTTGATACCATATAGAGACTATGCGAGGAGGATTTCAACTTTCTTTACAAAAGTTGAATTTCATCATATCCCTTGAGATGAAAACCGGATGGCAGATGCTCTTGCAACATTGACTTCAATGTTCATGGTGAAGTATTGGAATGAAGTTCCTAATTTGATTGTGATGCATCTTGATAGGCCAGCGCATGTGTTTGTTGTTGAAGAAGTCAAAGATGAGAAGCCGTGGTATTTTGATATCAAATGTTTTCTCCAAAGTCAGATCTACCCTCCTGGGCATCTTTGAAAGATAAGAAGACTTTGAGGAGATTAGCTGGCAACTTTTACCTGAATGGTGATGTGCTTTACAAGAGAAACTTCGATATGGTTCTGCTAAGATGCGTGGATAGATACGAAGCAGACTTATTGATGACGAAAGTCCATGAAGGTTCCTTTGGTACTCACTCCAATGGGCATGATATGGCAAAGAAGATGTTGAGAGCAGGTTACTATTGGCTGACAATGGAATCTGACGGTTGCAAGTTTGTGAAGAAATAACACAAGTGTCAAATTTATGCAGATAAGATTCATGTTCCTCCGACACTGTTGAACATCATTTCCTCCGCATGGCCCTTCTCCATGTGGGGAATTGATATTATTTGCATGATTGAGCCCAAAGCTTCAAACGGACATCGTTTCATTTTGGTGGCTATTGACTACTTCACAAAGTGGGTTGAAGTGGCATCATATGCGAATGTAACCAAGAAAGTTGTTGTAAGGTTTATCAAGAATCAGATTATATGCCGTTATAGTGTGCCAAGTAAGATCATTACTGATAATGGATCGAACTTGAATAATAATATGGTGGAAGATCTTTGCAAAGACTTCAAGATTGCACATCATAATTCTTCTCCCTACAGACCTAAGATGAATGAGGCTGTTGAAGCTGTGAATAAGAATATCAAGAAGATTATTCAGAAAATGGTTGTAACGTATAAGGATTGGCATGAGATGCTCCCATTCGCTTTGCATGGGTATCGGACATCCATCCACACTTCAACAGGGGCAACCCCTTTCTCACTTGTTTATGGAATGGAAGCCATGTTCCCAGTAGAGGTTGAGATCCCATCATTGGGTGTCTTGATGGAAGCCAAGTTGACAGAAGCTGAATGGTGTCAGACCAGGTATGACCAGCTGAATTTGATTGAAGAGAAGAGGTTAACTTCCATGTGCCATGGTCAGTTGTATTAGTAAAGAATGAAGAAAGCTTTCGATAAGAAGGTCAGAACTCGTGTATTCAGATAAGGTGACCTTGTGCTCAAGAAGATTCTATGTTTCAAACCAGATTCTAGGGGCAAATGGACTCCTAATTATGAAGGCACATATGTTGTTAAGAGAGCCTTTTCAGGCGGTGCTTTGATACTTACAACTATGGATGGTGAAGAGTTCACTCGTCCTGTGAATGTTGATGCAGTCAAGAAATATTTCCCCTAAAAAAGAAAAGAACATCTCACTAAGTTGAAAACCCGAAAGGGCGACTTAGGCAAAAATGAGTGTGTCGGTGGATTGAAAACCCGAAAGGGCGATCCAGGCAAAAGTTATAGACATAAAGCAGAAAAAATTATCCCGATAAATTAAGTACCCAACCTTGGGGAAATTTATGCAAAAATTAGGGAATATGGCAAGTAACTACAAGTTGTTGATCCTTAGTCTTGAAGACTTTCTTGAGTACAATGCTTGGTCCTGATTCATCTTCAGCCAAAGCCAAGAGCATAATGGATATCAAAGTTGGTAGAAGGATTAGTGATCATTGTATTTAATGTATCCCTTTTCCATGTAAATTACCATTTTCCAACTTTTGTAAAGATCTATGGAGTCTTGTCATTTACAGACTACCATTCTGTTAAATAAAGTTGAGTTTTTTTATCTAATTCTTTCTACTCTTCTTTATTCAGCTAAATAGGATTAAATTTTATTATGATCATTTTGAAGTTTTAAAATAAAAATCATGTTTTCTTAAATAATAAAGGCAGCTACTTTAAGATCAATCAATTTCATTAAAGGATGTCCACAACGGTCCGAGAATAGGTAAGCCCTAAAATGCGAAGCATTGTTGGTTTTCCCCAAGAAATTGGCGTGATCTCTGTTTATTCCCTAGCAACTTTTCAGCATCTCCAGCCGAGTTTTGTTGGTTTCCCCAACTGAGTTCGTAATCGCCTTCCTCGAGTTGTAGGCACGTTATTACAGCAGTTGGCATAGATTCAGCAGAATTTTGTTTCCATGCAAGTCGCCATCAGAGTTATCCCTAACCTCTGTTAGCCCTGACTTTTGAGCAGTATTTTTGATCCTCTGCAAGGTTGTCTCTAATTTGATATGGTGTTGACCTAAAATCCCCTGCAGAGTTGATAACGCAGATCTTCGGCAACCTTTTCCTTTTCCTCGGCCAGGGTTGAACCTTTGAGGTGGCTGATTCTCTCTAGAAAATGCTTCTCTCCTATGAGGATTGTATGAGAATTGTATCGATGATTCAGAGCAGTGACATTTGTATCCTTTGTGATCGTTTTGTCAGCATAATCATCATATATATATATATATATATATATATATATATATATATATATATATATATATATATATATATATATATAAATATATATATTCAAAGATTTCATTATTTGCATGCACTTTGTGATCCATTGTTTCTCTGATCCTCTGCTACAATGGTATACCTTTTCCCCACGCAAATTTGGTATGTCTGTCCTCTTTCAATTGTAGAGTTTCAGCCCATTAAGCAGAAAGAATTCAACCTTTCTCATTCTCCATTGAGTTGTTTCCTCGTGGATGATCATTATTTCAGTTTCCTCCCCAATTAATAGTCTGGATGGAACCATTCCCCTTGAGCTATATCCTCATTTGGTTGAGTCTTTGTTTGACCATTTATTTCTAGATCTTACCTAGATAGATGCTCTTGGTCCCCTTGAGAGTATATTACCCAGTAACTGGTAATAGTCTTCTCAAAATTGCAAGTATTTCACTTTTGCCCAATACCCGACAAAAGTAACCCTTTTCTCCCCAGCAGATTCATTTTTCACGTTTCCCCAGGAAGTCTATCCTTGATATGTTCATCCTAACCGATGACAGATATTTTCTTCCCCCGCTTTGAGTCTATCCTTGATATGTTCATCCTAACCGATGACGAATATTCTCTTTTTGGTATTCTACCCAGTAAAAAGGTAGTTGTAATCCCTATTTCTTTCCCCAGAGAGTTAATATTTGATATGTTTGTCCTAACCGATGATGGATTTCCTCTTTTTTGCAGTCTTCTGCCCAGTAACTGATAATTGTAAATCCTTCTTCCCCTCAGAGTCTATCCTTGATATGTTCATCTTAACCGATGACAAATATTCTCTTTCTGGTATTCTGTCGAATTTCCGATAAATATAATTCCTACTTTTTCAGGCAGTTTATCCTTGATATGTTCATCTTAATCGGTGACAAATATTCTTCCTAATGTCCCCAGGTGAGTCTATCCTTGATATGTTCATCTCAACTGATGACGAATATTCTTCCTCTTTGAGTCTATCCTTGATATGTTCACTTTACTCAGTGACGAATATTCTCCTTCTCTGTGGTCTTCTATCTAGTAACCGGTAGTTGTAAATCCTATTTGGATTTTCCCCATCAGGTTATTCTTACCCAGTAACTGGTATTGAATACACCTCCTGATTTCCCCCAGCGAGTCATCCTTGATATGTTTACCCTAATCGGTAACGAATGTCCTCCCTGTCAGAACTGTGTTATCTCCTTACCCCAGTAACCGGTAGTGGATAATACATCTCTGTTACTCTTGTGTTGAAGTTCATTCCTTCCCCAGTTGAGTTTGAGTGCGTATTTTCTTAGTGAAATCGCCTTTCCCTGTTTAGTTCGAGTGTTTCAACTCTGTTCCAATCTACCAGTTTCCCTTACAGATGTCAGTTCTTCCCCGACTGAGTCCTTCCATAGATTTATTTTCGTGGAATCCTTCGAGTCCCCTAGCAGTTTTAAAGTCGTAGCCTGACCTACGCACAACCTTTTTCCCCCCAGAGTCTCTGTCTCCCCAGTGAGTTTTCCTTACGGAATGCGTTACACTCCTGCGGACTTTTGGTCTCTCCGGATTCTTTTCCTTTGTGGCAATATTTCCCCCACAGAGATTATTTTAACATTCATATCATATGCATCATGAGGTCTCTTAGGGACCAAATTTGTTTCTATATGTTGTTATTTAAGCCCATTCTACTGAGTCGATGCGAAGATTTTAACCTTCATCTCCTCAGCTAGAACGTCCTTAAATAGGGGCAACTGTAAGACCCCAATTTTGACCCTAAGATCCCTCATGCTATTCTCATCATATGCATTAGCATTGGGACCACACCTTGGCATCTTCCTTACCCCTTATTCATTGGGTTTGCATTGAGAGAGATCACCAAGCACATTTGATTGTATCATACTTCATTTTTTCTTTATTTACTAACCAAAATACCAAAAATATGTCATTGTATAGTTTAACTCTTTTGTAGGTAGTGTGTATGCTCACCTTTGATCTATCAAGCTCATGTCTAGGGTTTAAGACCCTCATTGCAAGGAGCTCAATCAAGATTGGTCTACATTGGCTCTAAGTATCATATATGTATCCCCATGATCTTCACATGTTATTTTGATCAAGAAATCATCAAGAGTTTGGAGTTGGTTTTCCTTGGAAACCCTAGTTCATCTAGGTATCTTATGTGACTTCTTCAACAAGTTTCTTCACCAATTGATCAAATATTTCAAGGTATAATTCACATTTCATCATCTTATGCATATATGATCCTCCATGAGTCACAAAAGTCAAGAGAATGTCAAGCTAGCAAGTTGGTTCATGGTGGTTGACCAGAGGAAATCAACTTGTCAAAACTGGGTTTCCCTAGACCCTATCTCCTACAATTTTTGTCTTATGAAAATGATTCTAAGATAAATGTTACTTAAAATGACATTACAAACAACTTTCATGCTTAAGTCAAGAGCTATTTTTTCTTGGAAAATCATTTTTTATGGTAGAAGATTATAGGTCATTTTGTCTAAATCCTAATTTGGAGGGCAACTTCCCAAGACCATAACTTGATCAATTTTTATGAGATGAAATCCATTAAAGTTTAATGATAAAATTCAAGATGTAAACTTCAACTTTTATGTTTGGAGTAAGTGAAAATTCAACTTACAAATACATCTGATAAGAGGAAACATTATAGGTCATTTTGGGCTAATACCATTGAACAAGTGATTTTCCTCAACTTCTAAAATGCATAACTCCTTCATGATAAATCCAAATGAGGTAAACTTTGTGGCCAATTTGAAGGAATTTGAGAGACCTATAACTTTGGTGAAGGCACTGTTTTCATTTGAAGTCCATATAAAAAGTTATCCAAGGTGGAAGAAGTGAACATATGGCCTGATACTTAGATTTTTTTATATGTTTGATTTTCCAAACTTCCACCTTAAAATTCATCATGATACAAGATTCAAATGAAAAAGTGTTCAATATTAGCCTCTTAATCTAACCTTTCCCAAAAGTCCAAATTCATCTCATTTGGACAAAGTATGAATGACTTGTGCATGGCTTAAAGTTGAAGGATCCTTTGGAAGATTTGAAGTTTCACTTTTCATACACGATTGCATGGCCTTTCCACATGATTTCAGCATTGCTTACACATAATTTTGGACCTAAGTGCATCATTTGATGGGCCTATCACACGCCCATGCAAGCATGCAAGTGAGATTTCCAACTTTGGCCAAAAATGGAAGTGTGCAATTATCAATCTCCTTGGCTATAAATAGAAGCTCCATTGCTCAAAATTGGGGACCCTGACGCGCAAGCTTTGAATCAGCAACCCTAAACCCTCACATTCAAAGGATAAGCTTAAAGATTTTCTTTGAAAATCGAGTTTGAATCTCTCACTGTTTTTGAGATCGAAACTCCAAGAGTCCTTCCTTCTCTTTAATCCATTTCCACTCCATCAAGCATCTGAAGCAAGGCCAAGCACAATTGAGAGCAAGATCGTGTCAATCTAAAGCTACATTGAGGGTGATTTTCAGAATTTTTCATCTCTTCGATTCTCATTCAATTCTCCATTATTTTTGTTGATTTTTGGTTGTTTGAAATCTTACCAATGTA